>NC_143013.1:69101771-69281771 GCF_055824585.1 Amblyomma mixtum
GATGTCTCTAGCGTATTTGTGTTGCGAGCCAAGTATAAGCGTGACGAAAATAAATTCCAACAGCGGAGCGCCTAGGCACTGCGCTGTTCGCATTTCTTTCTGTCGCGGCAGTACGCTCTGAGATGTAGGTTAAAAGAAATTGTGGACAGTGAATTTTTTTTTCGCTGCGCAAACTTGAAAAATGAACTGCTAGTGGGTCAGGCCGACTACGTGAAGCAGATTGTTGACGAAAAAGCCGGTACCGTAACGGCGAAATGTGTATCGCAAGTAAATGATGAGGTCATTTAAGACGTGGAATTCGAGATAAATACCATTTTTTTTGGCGCGGCCATCTTCGCAAGATGCTTAATTTCGTTGGGTGGCTGAGCAGTTAGGTGCATGCAGGTTTGTTGGCCAAATAATAAGGATTTTGTTACGTGTTTCGCTGAATAATAATGGAAATAATTTTATTTTAACTTAAAATAAAGTGGCCTTAAGGCGACACGCGAGGCTGAGGAGAAAAACGAAAACACTCACGAAATACGCCTACCAGCTTCTTGCTATATACGGCAAAGAGAAAAAAATGCTCTAGTTTGGTCAATCGCTACAACGGAGATAAGCGGTTGGTATACTTATTTTAATGCCGATTACAGCGCACGCTCATCCGCAAAACAATTTATTTGCAGAGCCATCGCTCATATGCAAACGCTCATTCATGTGCAAGCAAACATTTTGATTATTTTTGTTTTTAGAAATTTTTTACATGTAAAGCAACTTCGAAAATTGAGCCAGGCGTCACAAGTCGCAACATTGAGGCGATCACTGACCTTGCCTCACACGCGTCTGCATAATGCCGCTAGCTGTTGTCAGTCTCCAAAATAAAAAATGGCAAAAGAAATGAGTTTCGTTAGCGCGAGCTTTACTAAACACTGCATGCTTAGTGAATTACAGCAAAAACTGCTCAGAAGGAAGGAAGGAAAAACTTTATTTTACTCTAGTCCTTTTTCCTGCGGTTTGGGAGCATCTTCAGAGACGTTTTCTCCTTGATTTTACCCCCAGGAGTCTTCTCTGTCGAAGTCGTCCGCCTCTAATCAGTGGTCGGTTGCCCTCAGTCCAGGGCTCCGCTGGCCACTGCCGCCCGTTGAGCTCGCTGTACCAGACCTTCTTGGTCTTCACAGCGGTCGCTGGACAGCAGAGTCTCCCACTGCTCCGCACTCGGGTTTTGTATTTTGGGGACCACGTCTATCTTTTGGCAGGCCCATGTGATGTGATAGAGAGTAGGTTTTCCGTCGCACCAGGGACATTTGTCCGCGTATATGGTAGGGTGCATTTTGTTTAGTATATGTAGGTTTGGGAAAGAGCCTGTTTGTAATTGTCTCCAAGTGACAGCTTCCTCTCTGCTGAGAGATTTGTGCGGTGGGGGATACCGCAATCTTCTGCCTCTGTAGTTTTGTAGTATGGCCGAGTAATCCCTGGGTGCTGGCGCGAGTTCCGCGGGCTCATCGGATGCTCGGAAAGTAATGTATCCTCGAGCTATCCTGTCGGCCTCTTGGTTCCCTGCCACCCCCGTGTGCCCCGGTACCCACACAAGTTTGTGTGGGATCTTGTCGCTTTGTTCTTCCTGGTTTTTAATTCTGTCGCTCGCTGCGAGGAGTATACGGAGCGCGTGACGACCTATCCTGCCATTCATGTAATTTCGGCAGGCTGTTTGAGAGTCGGTGAGTATTGTTAGCGACCGCCCGGTTCTATAGCCCTCCGCCACCGCTAGAGCAACGGCTACTTCCTCGGACTCTGCAGCTGTGCAGCCTCGGAGAGACGCGCTGGTCATTTCGCGTAAAGACGAATCGACCACCGCCGCCACAGCGATTTTGGTGTCTCCTCCTCTCCAAGACGCGTCTGCATACACGGTCGTGGCTTGAGGAGCGTATGTTCTTTCGATGAAGTCGGCCCTCGCTTCTCTTCTGCCTCGATGGAGGTTGGGATCCATGTTTTTTGGTATTGGCGCTACCTTGAGGGTCTTGCGAAGCTCGTCGGGGATCGTTGCCGTCCTCGTCATTTCTCGCATCTGCTCGCGGGCGGTATCCGAGCCTCTGCAGGAGCGCTCTTCCAGTCGTTGTCTGCAACAGCCTGAGTTTTTGCGACTCAAGCTGCGCCTCTCGTAGCTCCTCAAAGGTGTTATGTAATCCCAGGGCCATGAGTTTTTCGGTTGACGTGTTGCGCGGAAGTCGGAGCGCTGTCTTATACGCTTTGCGTAGCAGGGCATCCGCTTGTTGTATTTCGTTTTTGTTGAGGCACTGGTAGGGTAGGCTGTACGTGATTCTACTAACTACAAGGCTTCTGACTAGTTTGAGTGTGTCCTCTTCACGCATGCCATGTCGCCTGTTGGTGATGCGGGTGATCATGCGTGAGACTTGTAGTGTTGTTGCTTTGAGCAGGGTAAAAGTGTGAGTACTGCGCTGGTTGGATTGAACCCACATGCCTAAAATTCTTATTGTTGTCTTTTCGGGGATGGGTGTCCCGTCAAGGTAGACGTTGAGTTTTAGGTCCTCGTTGTTTGGGACGGTCCGGTTTTGCTTGCCTCTCCAGACTCTCAGCAGTTCCGATTTCTCGGTCGAGCATGCGAGTCCTCTTTCTGCGAGGTATTGCTCTACACAAGAGGCCGCTTGCTGTAGCCTTTCTTCCTTCTCTCCGAGACAACCCGTGTTTGTCCAGACTGTTATATCGTCAGCATACATTGCATGCCTGATGCCTTCGATGTTCTCTAGTTTTCGAGCTAGGCCTATCATAGCTATGTTGAAAAGTAAGGGGGAGATAACTGACCCTTGGGGTGTTCCCTTATTTGGAGTGCGAATTTTGTCCGATCGAAGGTCTCCTATGCCGATGGTGGCAGTTCTGTCGGACAGGAAGGCTTTGACGAAGCCGTGGATTCTGCGCCCGCAATCCAGCTTGTCTAGGCCCGTAAGGATCGCTTCGTGGCTGACGTTATCGAATGCCCCTTTGATGTCCAGGGCCATTATGACATTTTCTCCCGTCCGAGGTACGTTTCGCAGGACATCTTCTTGTATTTGGAGGAGAACGTCCTGCGTCGAGAGCTTCGCTCTGAAGCCGAACATGGTATGTGGTACACAGTCGTTGTCTTCCATGTAATTTTGCAGTCTTAAAGTTACCACCCGTTCGTAAAGTTTGCCAAGGCACGACGTGAGTGATATGGGCCTGAGGTTTTCAATTTGTAGCTTTTTACCAGGTTTAGGTATCATTATTACTTCGGCGTGTTTCCAATCTTCGGGAACCGTCTCCGCCTCCCAATGTTTGTTAAGAAAGCTGACGAGCTCTTGTATGAGGTCGTCGCTCAGGTTGCGGACACGGCAGCCGGAGCGGACAGAATCGACAACGCCCTAATCCGCAACTGCTCAGAAATAATATTACGCGTGCAACATGCCAAACGTGTTTAGCAACAGGAAAAAGCTTATTTCACCCTGCCCATAGCAGTTATCGAGGCCTGCCGTTTCTCGTTCTCATCAATTTCATACCCAACAAATCCGGACAAAAACATTTTTTAATAGGAAAGAGTGTATGAACGCATTTTTTTTTCATATACTGGAAGATTTCACTATAGCAATCTCCCATCGATAGGCTTGCATTTTTTTTTCGTAATAACGTTTTTCCTATCGTCAACTGCTTGATACGAGCGATGAAAAATATTTAAGATGTAGCTGTATATAGAAAGGGTGGGCCATTACCTTCAATATTTCAGTTACTGTACGTTACAATTTTCCAATATTAATTTTTTTCCCCCAAGAATGTAGGACATCTCCAGGAAATCTGTAGAATTCCACGGGCAGTCCTTGGCCGTCGATGTTCAGAGAACTATTGTGACAGCCCCAGACACAACAAGTTTATGCTTTCACTCTTTTTATGCTTTCACTCCTACCTTCCTCCCTTCCCTTACGGCGCGGTTCAGGTGTCCACCGAGATATGTGAGACAGATACTGCGCCATTTCCTTTCCTCAAAAACCAATTTACCAATTTATTTTTGACCGTTATGTCTGCCATATTAGCTCAGCTGAACTCCGCACCAACATAAACAAAACACCAGTAAGATCGCATCCAATTCAGGGTAACAGTCTGTTGAAGCCATCTCGAATAAGCCCCACCCTTGGACAGCAATGCTCACTCTTGCGCAGAACACATACTACTATAATCACTATGCTACAACTGAGCAAATGACGTCCACGCTGAGTTCAGCTGCAGTGTTTGGAACAAAATAGAACAAACCGAGAGAAAGATAAAGAAACGGCCGGTGTAAGCGGCCGATATGGGTGGAATGAGACCTCTAGAATGAGAAGTGGATAGAATGAAATTTGGTTCTTGGCTAATTATGATATCACTGTCAGTCAAGTTACCCTACATGTGTAAATGAAGTTCAGGCCATTCAACTTACTGTATTCCATTAGGGGATCGGGTGCTGTCACAATCGTCTGCTACATTTACATCACTGTCAGTTAAGTCATGTTCATTCAAACGGAAGGAGACACACGCACACCATGTTGCTCGCTTTGCGCATGGAATGTTGTTCGAGCCACGTGCTGAAGTGAGCTGGAAAATCTCTATCTTTCTTTAATAAGGGAGCGCACTGAAAACTTGAAAAGCAATCAAAGCGTAGTGCGCCGAGAGCGGTGCTAAGCATTGCTCTCTCGAGTTCTCTACCGAAGCCGCGCAAAATTCATTCCAGCACTATAAAAATGAGCATGCACAAGTACTTCCGCCTTTACATAGCCTGAATATTGCAGGAAACATTTCTGTGCGCACATATTCAATCACTTTCCTCTATTTATTGATAACCGCTTCAGGCCTTATCATTGTTCTCTTATGTCTGGCATGATACTGGTCATTTACAGGACATAAGTGTTTCGAAACAGTGTGACCTGATCGTCCAATCTAAAAACCTCACACTACAAACTGAACAACAGTTCCCCACTAGTGGATTAAACGCGGCCTATTCTTGGTTACTGTACAAGGCAAAATGGCAGTAAACATTTCGAAGGCTGACAAATATTAATTGTTTTTGAAGTTGGACGTCTAAAACATCTGAAGGCAAGTTGTATTGCGAGTTCGGGCATATGGTCGACAGTAGTAAGCTGCAGTACTGGAGCTTCAGTACGCCGTGACTACCAGCCGATCCCAAGTGCAACCTCGCCTTCTCGATGCCATCGGAGCGGGCTTTCTATCCTCTCTATCAGAACGTCTTCTTTTGGGAAACAATTGCACGCTGCTTGTACATGTTGCTAACGAGAAACAAAACGAAAATTATGTTCTGCATATATAATGATCGAAGAGTATATTTTTGTCCCTCCCGGAGAGCTTGCGGCTGATATTCTCACTGGTAAACAACAGCAGGCGACCCAGCGCGGATGAACAGATCTAAGATGTGTTCTCTTTACTGATTAAGCATGTTGCTTGTAGACTGCATAGTTTTCGAGGAACGTCTGATACAATGTATAGGTACAGATATCGTGTTGAGGCTTTCCAAAGACAGTATGGGGCCTAAAGGTTTCCTCTGACCTTCGTGGCTGCAGCGACACCACCGTCTCATACTATATATGAAAGAATATAGGTCGTTGAAATCAGGTAATGATTTCACCGTGCAGATATCTTGTTCTTGACTTCGTTATTTCAGCGCTCTAGCGTTTTCTACGCAACATAGTTTACGGTTTATGCGGTTTAACGTCCCGAAACAACTTTGAATATGCAGGACGCCGTAGTGAAGGGTTCCGGATAATTTCGACCACCCGGGGTTCTTTAACATGCACTGACATCGCACAGTGCATGGACCTCTAGAATTTCGCCTCCATTGAGGAGAGATCGCCGCTGCCGGAATCGAACACGCGTCTTTCGGGTCAGCAGCCGAGCACCATAACCACTGAGCCACCGCGGCTGCTATATAAGCGCACTGTAAACACGCTAAGAACTTGGATCAGATTCGTTATCCATGGTCAGCCCACTACATCCTCGGCATGAAAACTGGCGCAGGGCCGGGGAAATTCTTGCACCCTTTAAAAAACTGGGCCGTAACAGGCGGCACTGGGCATCGAAAGCAGCACCTAAAAGAATGCCTCTACCACAAGGTCACGATTTTGTGGCTATTACAGTGTTTCACTTCGGAGGGCAAGAAGTCACTATTAGGTTTTTCATTTCGAGAACTTCGGTTGTGTATCTAAATGTTGTAATATTTTGTCCTACTAATAAAAATGATTCTGGCCCTGGAATAAGATTATCAATAACTTGTGTTCATTCGTTATGCAACGCTGTACCTTTCATGTCTGTAAACTTTAGCCCTACCATTTTCACTTCCATAGGTTGCTGTACTGTCCGTAGTTTGAAAACTTCTCGAATACCTCGATGCTTTTATCCCCTATAAGCAAAATAAAAGTATGACATACTTTCGTTTAGAGCGATACCGATAAACTATTATTTGCAACCTTAGAGTGTTTGCCTAATCTACGGCGTCCCACTGTGATTATCCAAGCTTTTTCGCTGTCGATGTCGAGACCTGCCGTTCATACATTCCCTAGATAGATGTTGACCTTACTTCTTCCTCTACCTTGCCACCTATCTTAGTCAATAGTCTGGGAAAAGAAGACAATACATATATGATATAAACATCAGCAAAAATGATGATACTAGGCATCTGTGAAGACGCGGCTGCATCGCGTTAACCGCTTCTTCAGCTGGCAGCTTCGAGAACCAATAAATATGAGCTTGTCCCACATGAAAGCGTCATGCCTGAACTATGATATCTGATTGCGTAGCATTGAATGTTTTCAGAGAACTCTTCTGTTACCGCATCGGCGGACTAGTGGTTTGAGACGCAACTCGCGTTGCGGAAGGTGCGGGGTTCGATCCCCAGTGCCGTCGGGAACCCACCGGTGGAACAATGGGTGCAAGCTTTGCGCTGGCCTTGTGATCGGCTTGTATATTTTGAAGTACTCAGGAAATTTGTGTTTGAGCGAGACCCACCTCGCATGTCGGGAGGTTTGAGGTCGATCTCCAGTGTCGCAGAGTACCCACCGGTGATACAGTGGGTGCAAGCTTTCCCTTGGTTTTGTGCTCGGTGTATTTGTTTTCAAATACTTGGGAAATTTATCTCTGAGCCCGAATTTTTGTAAAGAAATGTTGTTTTCGCCTTAGCGCTCTTTATGCAGAAAATCATCATCATCAGTATCCAGAATGCATTGAGAATAGGTTCTCCGGCCAAATAAATCAGTATGACTAATGGGTTATGTGCTACGAATACTAAGAAATGAAAAGGCGTGGTAATTTCTGAATCTTCGGACTCTAATGGTTGAATTCCAAAACCCTGAACACGCGTATCCGCTTGGTTGACCTTTGTGGTATGCTTCTTCATGAGCATTAGGTTTTGTACGTGGAAAGGGCTTCCTGAAGGGATTTCCAATCTTATTATTGCGAAAGCAATACTACTCGCTCTTTCAAGCCTTCGCGTGACCCGGCCGCAGTTACATTTCACCTTTACCGGAGTGAATATGGGCGAACACCTAGCTCCTTCAGATAGCCCGGTTGCAGTTACGCCGCGCCGCGCACCTGTGGCGCTACTGCTGCTGTGACGTCACTGCTGCTGTGACATCATACCAGCTGTAGATTATGGGCGACCAACTCGCTCCTTCAGAGAGCCCGGCTGCAGTTACGGTGTGTGCCGCGCTGCGCACCTGTGGCGCTACTGCCACTGTGACGTCATACAAGCTGTACCTTATGTTTTCTTTCTCTCAGTCGCAACAACTTCAAAAACAAAATATAAAAAAAATTACCGAAGACGCTTTGAGTTGTCGCGCAGCGGCGGCCGGCAGCCACGCGTGACCTGTAGACGCGGCACACTGCGTACCTTCAGCCGGAGCGCTGCGCTTTTGGTTTCGCAGCCTACGAGGCTTAACCAAAGCTAATCCCGCGCCAATTTTTTATTGCGAAACCAATATTAGTTGCACTTTCAGCCCGTCGCGTAGCGAGGCCGGTAGCTACCAAATTAGCATATTGGATTGCATTGGATTCGATTGTATTGTATTGTATTGTATTGTATTGTATTGTATTGTATTGTATAACCGATGCATCACCACAAGTCTAACAGCACCGCCAGCCACGTCGTCAGCACCGCCAGCCACGGCGTCAGCACCGCCAGCCACGTCGTAAGCACCACCAGCCACGTCACCGGCACCTTCAGCCACGTCAACAACACTTTCAGCATATCATCAGCACCACAAGCCACATCACCTACATCATCTACAAGTTCTGTGGATGATGTTTCATGTTTCATACTATGTTTCATGCAGCACCCCACTAGCACCACCACCAGCTACACTACCAGCTGAACCATGGCGTAGCTACAGATATTGCTTTCGCGATTACCGGGCTTAACGAAGCTAAGCCACAGCCAATTTTTTTAGAGCGCAGCTCTTTGGCGTTCGTTCCTGGGTTTCGCGTCGGCATCGGCCTCGTAACCAGCTCCGCCCCCAATGTCACGCTTTTCAATTGGTCGAAATGCTCGTGACGTCACAGTGCGCGAATTTCAAATGGGGCCAATTGTACTTTGGCTAGTAACCATGCAACTAATCAAAGGGATCGTATAGTGATGCTGCAACTAAGTTGGATTGAGTTTAGTTAATTGCTGAATTAATCAATTAGCCTAATTAATATAGAGGAGAATGAAGAGGTCAGAAGAAAAGAAAAGAAAGACGCGCGCCGCAGCGACAACAGCGTCCGCGGAAGGAGACGCTGCTGAAAAAAACAGATAAGTACGACGCCGCGTTCCCTCCACCACCACACACTTCCCCACTCAGTAAGACGTTGCTCGTTTCATATACGTTGTGTCGAACATCCTAGACAGTTCCAACAATTGACAGGTTAATGACAGAACGATGGATAGAAATACAATAATATAAATATGAAATAGCCTAATTAACCTTTCTAGTTAGACCGCATAAATCAATAAAACCGAGAACGAAATTGGTCGAGTTGGGGAATCGAACCAGGGTCTCCGGAGTGCGATACGAGCACGCTAGCCACTCCGTAATGCCAGCTGAATGGTTTGGAATGAAAAAAGGCGCGTCTAGCTAATACGGCGTCTTCGTTCACTCCCATCTTCCCCCTTTCCCTTACGGCGAGGTGCAGGTGTCCACCCAGATATGCGAGAGAGATACATTTCCTTTCCTCAAAAAATAAATTTACCGTCCAGCAAGGCGTACAGCCGAATTGGCGATGGCGTTCTGTGGACTCCCTGGCAGCGTTGCAAGACGCTGTCGCGTTCCACACTCACAGGCGAAGCTTAACATGTTAACCACACATCAGTAACACACGCAGACAGCCAATGGACGCGTCATTCGCTGGCAGCACTTGATTCATCATTCACAACCACATTCTTAACGTACGCTCCCTTGCCGCACATGCCAAGGACGTACACCACGATCACATTCTGCGCCATTCCTCTGTACTTTGCTTTGCTGAAACCTGGATGGATCCCGAAGAGCCTCTCGAAATCATAGATTTCCTATACTGCTGTGGTGCTCGCAGAGACCACAACAGAGCGGCGGGAGTCGCTATCTACTTGCGCACAGGTCTCTCTGCAATACCAGTCGAAATGTTTGGCACGTCACATGAAGTTGGCGAACTGTGCGCCGCAAAGTTGCCCAACGGCTTGCTGGTAGTAGCTGCCTACTTCGCCCCTACCGCACTCACGAAAGACGTCGTGCACTTCCTGCAACTCGCATTAACCGTCCATCGATCCACACCGATGTTAGTAGTGGGGGACTTTAATGTTGACATAAAGACAAACAGCAATTTCCTAACACTTATGCGGGAGAACATCCCGTTCCTCTCGCTCGTAACGCGTCCCACGGCTGTGACAACCTCGCGAGGCACTTGTATAGATCTCGTCTTTGAGAATCAAGCATTGGTGTACCAAATCGAACATATATCAGTCTATTTCTCCGACCACAAAGCTTCCTTCATGACTGTCAAGAACTGTTAGTGGAGTCTTTGTTAAAGGAATACGTGTGAAAAATAAAAAAAAAAATTCTGTGATAGCGCATACATGTGTTGCTCGATTTCTTTGCCTCAATCTATCGAAAAGGTGAAACAGCTTATTTGCTGCGCTCAAATTTCGCATTAGGAAGTAACGTAATCGTCGGTATTTTTTTTCTCTCTCTGTCGAAATTATTATTACGGCACCTCTTTCTCCTTTCACTCCCACTTTCCTCCATTCCCTTACGACGCTGTTTAGGTGTCCACCGAGATATGTGAGACAGATACAGTGCCATTTACTTTCCTCAAAAACCAATTCATCCACTCATCCAAACACTTCTTTTGAATCGGACAAGACTGATGACGGGTTCTCTTATTGCTGTTTTTTGTTATTTAGTTCGTTTGTTTGTTCCGCTAGTTTTCACTTACATGCATAACAAAATAAACTATATGAACTAATTATGCAGTTATTATATGAGATTTGCTGATCTCTGCTGTTATTTTTTACGCGGCAATTTACCTGCCTCACTACTACGCTTGCGGACGTCTATATAGTAGGTCATGGTCCCTGTGTTCATTGACGCTTTAGCTTAGTTCATCATTGTGGCAGGCCATATTTGTTGTGCGCGAAGCTTTATTATAAAGATTTTTCTTAACGCATGTTGATATTTTATTGCGAAAGCAATACTACTCGCTCTTTCAAGCCTTCGCGTGACCCGGCCGCAGTTACATCTGACCTTTACCGGAGTGAATATGGGCGACCAACTCGCTCCTTCAGATAGACCGGCTGCAGTTATGTCGCGCCGCACACCTGTGGCGCTACTGCCGCTGTGACGTCATACCAGCTGTAGTTTATGGGTGTTTATGGGCGACCACGCTGCGCACCTGTGGCGCTACTGCCGCTGTGACGTCATACCAGCTGTAGATTGTGTTTTCTTTCTCTCAGTCGCAACAACATCAAAAACAAAAGATAAAAAAAAATCTCTGCCTCTCCCGTAACCGAGAGTAGAGTAAGCATGAAATGTTTACGGGCCTAATGTCATCTCGGTGGACACCCGAACCGCACCGTACAGGAAGGGAGGAACGCCACCACCCGTTCAGCGCGATGCCTTGCCATTTGGTTTTTTGAGGAAAGGAAATGGCGCAGTAATTCTCTGCCATCTCGGTGGACACCCGAACCGCACCGTAAAGCAAGGGAGGAACGCCACCACCCGTTCGGCGCGATGCCTTGCCCTTTGAACGCAGCGCTTCTCCCCCGGGCCCCTGTGCACCTGCGCAGCTTTGCTTCGATGCGCGAAGCCCCTAAGAGATCACGTACGACAACGAAGTGTACGTGGCATTTATGTGCTTTTTGCAGGCGTTATTAGAAATCGGAAATTATAATTCCGTGCATTATCAAACGCACAGCGCGACTGATATCTTGATAAACATTGAGAAGGCACTGGCAGCAGTTATTTTTTGTGACTCGTTTGGAGACCAACCGTTGCTTGCATGCCGGTCGCGTAGGAGGGCTTAGAGAGTCTCGTTAAATCTCGTTAAGTCTCGTACGGTGCCCGGATGTTCTCGTTTCAGAGCCCGGATGACTGGAATTCAGTGCCCGGATGACTCGATTTCAGTGCCCGGATGACTCGATTTCAGTGCCCGGATGACTCGATTTCAGTGCCCGGATGACTCGATTTCAGTGCCCGGATGAGTGGATTTCAATGCCCGGATGAGTGGATTTCAATGCCCGGATGAGTGGATCTCGGTCTCGGCGTGACGTCACCACACTGCCGACAACGGGGGCTAAAAGCATTTCATGCTTAAAAATTACCAAAGACGCTTTGAGTCGTCGCGCAGCGGCGGCCGGTAGCCACGCGTGACCTGTAGACGCGGTGCACTGCGTTCCTTCTGTTGGAGACGCTGCGCTTTTGCTTTCGCAACCTACCAGGCTTAACGAAAGCTAAACCCCCGCCAATTTTTTTCAGCGCCACCTGCTTTCGACCGTGCAAGCAAATTTACAAAGATCATTCTAATTTTTCACTCTCTTCTAACCTTACTTTGCGTTAACATTCGACCTGATATTGAATTAAGATTCTTCGTGCGGCGCATTTCGTAACCTTCCCGACAACTCTGAATCGACTTTTATTCGGAGTGAACCTGCTCAGAGTCATTAATTAACCCGTGCAACTTTCGTTTAGCGTCTATTGTTTTCCTTTCTATTTATCTGCACGCTCTCTGGACGCTGTCAAACTGCTTCGTGGAGCCCAACGCGGTGCGCGTAGTGCGGGCCGTCCGAAAGTACGATGTTGTGCACCTACCTCTCCGGTTCGGTCAGCATGGACATGTGTTTGTCGAGAACCAGATATCTGTCCGGTCGAGGCACTTATCGCGATGCGGTTTTTTACAATGGGTCTTACAGCGGCGCTTATTGAGAAAATGCAGCGCTCAATATAACCAGTTTTGTCTCGACCGTGGCGGCGCCACTTTCGTGGAGGGGAAAGGCAAAAACGTCTGGCAACCTAGATCTCCGGCAACATTTAAAACTTTCAGACAGGGGGATATTAGTATCGGAGTTGTTCCATTACATGCATGCTTCTTACTAGACTGACACTCTTTCGCCAGTTACGAATGTATGAACTGAACTAGATCGATGAAGTGAACGCATCCAGAGATAGAGGCGAAGAGGAACTCAGCTGCTTTCCCAGCTTAACGCTTTCAATTCGATGTACTGGTTTTTGAATTTCTATTAGAGTTGCATTAGCGGTAAATACCTCGCGCCTGCTTCTGTTTAAAACAAGGCACTTATTGAGATATCTGCACATATCGAACTAAAGCCCACTGGAGTTTTCAACTATTTAAACTAAATACTACAGAGGACACTAAAGAATATACTTAAGTGCTTTTAATGCGAAAGCATTGTTTAATTTAATTTTTTTATTTTCCCCCGCCGCGGTGGCTCAGTGGTTACGGCGTTCGGCTGCTGACCCGAAAGACGTGGGCTCGATTCCGGCCGCGGCAGCTGAATTTCGATGAAGACGAAATTCTAGAGGCCCGTGTTCTGTGCGATGTAAGTGCATGCACGTTAAAGAACCCCAGGTGGTCGAAATTTCCGGAGCCCTCCGCTACGGCGTCCCTCATAGCCTGAGTTGCTTTGGGACGTTAAACCGCAATAAACCAATAAACTAAACCAATTCTATTTTCTTTTAATTTTATTTATTTTTTGGTTTTCTCTTCCTTTTAAATGACAAACGTACTCATTATCATGCACTCATAATGCCACTGATATTCTCGGTTCACCTTTGTTCGCAAAGATGCAACGCGGTTTTGTGGCAGATGGGTTGCGGGCTCGCCTCGCAGTCTTAAAGCCCTAGTTCGATTCCCCGCACCATCGAAAGAAATTTTATTCTTTTTGATACCACGGTAATGCCACCTGGGAAATTCCACACCACTGCTGCTGGTCAGTTCCGACTCCGGGTATCGTTGTTAATGAGCCATATAAGGCTTTTGCATTAAAACTAAACACTTTCCCAGAACTTCCGAGCCTCTCATAGTGTACCTTTTGCTTGCACTGGGCAACAAATTTGATAACCGTTGTCACATGAAAATGTTTCTCTATCGGTTTCTCTTGGACCAAAATGACACGTGAATTTAAAAAGCTGTCAAGGACTTGTCATCCTCTGCGGCGCATGTAGACAATGACCTTTTTTTACAGCCTGTCGCAAATCTTTTTCAACAAACTAGCATACCGGCTAGTCATGTGAGTGGACAGAGCTTCTACCGCGCAACGAACGGGGCTATTTAATCTAATCTGCGCTGGGTGAGAAGCGAGAACCTTGCTACGTGGCCGGTTAGACCACATTCGAGGACCGTCAGCAATGGGCCAAATTCAGCGACATCCAGTTATGGCGCTCGGCGTTTTCTGCCTATGGCTTCTTGCTGTGCTGGCATCTGCAGGCCCGGGACCAAACAAGCTACACCGCGACACTCCGGACGCTTTTAAGGTAACGAAACTCCTGCACACTCCCTTCTGAGGCGTAAATCTTGAAACGCATGAATATAGTGGAACATGCGCTCCAGGTATACCTCTAACTCGGAAGTTTATGGCGCTCGACTGCAAAGCATAGCCCACGATTCTAAGGGCAAAAATTTAAACCTGACTATACTGTATCTTTTTCAGCGCTTTTTTCCTTTCTAGCTGATGAAACAATGGGTGCAATACCTGCATAAACTGAGTAAAAAATGTGCAGGTTTTTAATCACAACATAGTCACACCAACTTTATTTTTTGTGCACCTCTAAAATTAATATAATACTCAGACTTCACACTGAAATACAGGTTGATACTTTTTTTACTGCATTTTGTTTTCAAAGCTGAGCTCTCATCCATTTTAAAAGGTGCCACAAACGATTAAGATGCTTCATGGACTAGGATTCACACTGTCACATACATGCGCAGAATGCAGTTTTCAGAATGTGATTCTCGTGGTAGATAAAGGTCTTTTAATTTTCTTGTTACTATAAGTCTTAACATGGATAGCAGTACGAGGCTAGATGCAGTAACCTTCGTAATAAGCCAAGTGCATTATATCCAGACTGGTTGAAAAGACGAGTGTCATCTTCTGGCAGGAATACTTAATGAATATAAGGAATTGAAGGATTGTGTGGTCGCTGTTTTTGCGCTTCGGCAACATGCGTCCCAGCATGCTTAGAGATCTGTCAACCTGTGTAATGGAGGTCCTCTAAAATTGCGTGATGGGGAAACTGCTTTTGATAGCGAAGTGTTCGCAGTTTTTACACTTTCTTGTGCTTTTATTTGTCCACGTTTGGTGGTTTAACCCATCTAACACAGGTGCTTGTTAGTCCGAGCCATCAATTAGCGATAGTCTTCTTGCCGGACCTCTGAAAAATGATTACCGAATCCCTGCTATACTGTTACATGAGATGAGCTCTACTAATAACCGAAAGTGCATTGCAAGCGAAGCAATAAATGAACAGAAATTACACAAACACATGACCTCGATATGCAGTGGTCAGAAAAACGCCTTATTTTGCCCGAACAGACACTTTTAAATACAGTTTCTTTCCACGTGCATTCTAATGTTGGAATTCTTTACATGGTTCTACTCGCTGTCTTCCTTAAGAGCTGTTTTTAGCGGCTGTTGAATAGTTTTGCCTTTTTTTCTTGCATTCCACTCATATTTTTCGGCTGTTTGGCATTGTTGTGCTTCTTGTTTCTCTACATTGTTTTGTTCACTCTCACCTCTGCAATAGCCCAATAGGGCTGCAGTATAAATAAATAAATGAATAGATAAATGAATAAATGAATGAATGAATGAATGAATGAATGAATGAATGAATGAATGAATGAATGAATAAACAAATTAATGAATAACAGCTTGTGCCCTTCAGACATTGTACAGTGTATTCTGGTTAGGCTCGCCGATGGAGTGCAGAAACCGTTATCAGTGCGTTTCTGAAGGCACAACTGCGGAAGAAAGTCACATAAGCCGGCCGCAATGCTCAGGAGGTGCAGAAGTGTCATATAAAAAAAGAAGCTTGGACAAACACAAACGCAAGAGAGAGAAAAAAAATCGAAAGACAGCGTGAAAAGAGTAGAAAGAAATGAATATGTTAATATGTCACCTGTCGGATTCTTGCCGCAGCCCTGTGCTTTTCTTTACAGATGTTCGCCGCCCTTCCTAACGTGGTGGCTGTCAGAGATGTCAATCCTGACCCGACGTTCGAGTGCCTCAAAGCGTCACTCATTCAATTCGACCCCGAGGTCCTATCCGCCACGTACCTGTGGATTGTGCACCCCCATCAGGACAAGGAAACGTAAGCTGTCATCGCAACAAAGGCATGGCAGATGCCGCCCATCCACAGCCAAGCGTCAGAGAGCGAGCTGAGCGTAAAGTTGCAGCAGTTGCTTTATTGGATGAGTTACGGATGCAAGCACACGGGGAGAAACGGAGGCACACGAGACGAGCTCTACTAATAACCGAAGGCGTACTTCGGGCAAAGCAGTAAATGGAAAAGAAAATACACAAACACATGAGCTCGAAAGGAAATGGTCAAAAAACAACAAAAACCAAAAACTAAAAGACTTGGTGATTGCTTATACCAAGGTAAGCAGCCTTGTTTGGCACTAGGGCGACAGGAGGAGCACTCGCAGTTGACGGCCCTTTTATGATCACGAATGCCTTTATAGTTTGCGCTATAGCTTATTTATTTATGTACAGAAGAGTGCTTGCTTTATTGAAAAAACTTAAGCAGAAGTGTGGTTCAAGTTCACACACTTTTTGAGAGTAGAAACATAATCAGTGCAATACGCGTTACACAGCAAACGAAGAAACAAATTCCTAAAAGCAGCTGTTACGCTGCCGTCTGGCAACTTTACCATGGCACAGCCAGGAGGTGGCATAGCTGAATATGTCGTTCATGAATGCCTCAAGAGTTACACAAATAAAAGCGACATTCATCGCCACTGACGTCTGCAAATCCAAGCATGTTAGTTTTAGCACTGCATTTTACTTGGCAATATTTAAACCATTCTGCTAATGAAGCGTAATGCTGTCAGCATTATAGTATCCTATAATAGAAGCCATATTTTGCAGGAGGCATTTCTTTTGATCATCATCATCAGCCTGACTACGCCCACTGCAGGGCAAAGGCCTCTCCCATGTCTTTCCAATTAACCCTGTCCTTCGCCAGCCGCGGCCACCATATTCCCGCAAATTTCTTAATCTCATCCGCCCACCTAATTTTCTGCCGCCCCCTGCTACGTTTGCCTTCACTATGCTTTTTGTTCATGTCTTCTTGCTATCGCACAACATTTTAGTTGCGTTCACCCGTATCTGATCTTCTTTATTGGTTGGTTGGCTGGCCTCAATGAATGCGGCACTTAGTTTACGTCTTCGTAATACCCGTCAACCACTAATATATTCTTGTTTTTCCAAAATATCTTCGCTCATCTGCACGCCAGATTATAAATCACGTCCATAGAGGTACTTTTATTTCTGCCAATGAAATGTTCTTCAGGTATTAATATAAAGAATTAAACTGACCACATCCTGGTTAGGACCGCGCCCGATTCGGATGTGATATGTATCTCGATAAAATATATTATTATTTCAATTCCTGCCTGACAGCTATTTTTAATCTTCTACCTAATCTTCGATACGCTAGATATTATTCTTTATTCGAGAAGTGTGACACGAGGCGTAAGTTGAGATACGCCACATGTATTTGCTACATTTAACGCTTTTAATTACTTTATCTACAGGCAGTACATTCCTTTCCACTTCACACCAGGCAATGCTTCCGACACTGTTACCGTCACGGTGGGTCCAGGTACGCCATTCCCTCTAGCTTGTTACTTCTTGTTTTGCACAAGCTTTTGGCGCTTTACAAAGTTGCAGACTCTTGCATTCGTCGAAAAGGCAGCTGACGCTGAACAGAGCTTCTCAGAGTCTCTTTAACAGGAGGTATTTTATTATAGCTACACAGCGGAGTGCTATCTCGTAGATTCTGGAAGACGGACGTGATGCAGCAAAGAGCGCAAAAAATTCAGGGGGCACTTTGACTGTCTAAAGTGCGTAGAGGCGGAAGCGTTTTCCGCACCACCTTCGCTGTTTCTGTGGCACTGGTGGCGTCGCATATAATTGAGTACTAATTACTAAGTGATGAGAAATCACTAATTAATGGTTAATTACTGATTAATGCCTGAATACTAATTAACTGCTAATTAATGACACTTAAGCTTCGCCTTTAGGAGTGGAACGCGACAGCGCGTTGTAGCGCTGCCAGGGAGTCCACGGAACGCCACCACCCGTTCGGCGCGATGCCTTGCCCTTTGAACGCAACGCTTTTTGAGGAAAGGAAATGGCGCAGTAATTCTCTGTCATATCGGTGGACACTTGAACCGCACCGTAGAGGAAGGGAGGAAGTGGGAGTGAAAGGAGATAGATAAAGAGGAGCCGTAATGAAGAAAATGAAAATTGCATTTGAGGAAAGGAAATTACGCAGTAACTGTCTCACAAAATTCAGGGGGACACTTTTTTGACCTAAAGTGTGGTCACTGATGTGTGGTTAAGATGTTAAGCTTCGCCCCTAAGAGTGGAACGCGACAGCGTCTTGCAACGCTGCCAGGGAGTCCACAGAACGCCATCGCCCATTCGGTTCTACGCCTCGCTCGTCAGTAAATTGGTTTTTGAGGAAAGGAAATGTATCTGTCTCTCATACCTCGGTGGACACCTAAACCTCGCCGGAAGAAAAGGGAGGAGGATGAGAGTGAGTGAAGACACCGTATTCACTAGACGCGCCTTTGTTCATTCCAAACCGTCGAGCTGGCATGGCGGAGTGGATAGCATGCTCGTCTCTCACGCCGAAGACCGGGGTTCGATTCCCGAGCTCGACCAATTTCATAATCGGTTTTATTTATTTATATGCGTGACTAGTAAAGCTAATTAGGCTAATTGGGTAATTAAGCAATTAACTAAGCTTAGTCCCACTTACTTGGAGCATCACTATACGATCCCTTCAATTGGTTGCATGGTTACTAGCCAAAGTACAATTGACCCCGTTTGAAATTCGCGCACTGTGACGTCACGACCGTTTCCACCAATTGAAAAGCGTGACATTTTCTGTCGACAACTGCTGCTTACAACGATGAGACATTAAAGGCTTCCGCCTTAAAAAAAGGTGCAGTCATTTACTACGCTTAATTCGAACCAATAGGCGAGTCAGAAAGTGCTGGATTGTCATAGACACCGTTCGAGTTTTTGTTTTTACAAAATTGAGTCGCTCAGCCACAAGCATGCACTTCATGTGATCAGCCCAGGTGGGTTAGAATATATATTACACCCCTTGTAAAAAAAAAAAGCCATCCAATTTTGGTTTGTTACAATCGACATCAAAAATGTCCTACGTTGCCAATAAGTAAAATAATCAGCAAAATAATAGTTTGACTGAAGTGCGCGGTTGAACTCACAGATTTTCGTATTTTTTTACATTGCAGACACCAGCGATCCTGAAATGGCTCGCTTCCCTTACAGTGACTACACATCATGTGCAGTCATGGAACATAACTACTTTGGATATCGTAAGTCGCGATGTGTTGCTGCTTTCAAAAACATCTCGTACCATTCGACGGACCATTGCCTGTTCAGGTCTGGTGTAGCCGGGTTTGGACAGACAATGGTTTTTTTTTTCGAGATTGAAAGGAATCTCGAGCGAAACGATTACCCTATAAATTTTGTCACCAAAGTAAAAGAAACTCGGAGGCGCAAGGCCAGAAAAACGGGCTAAAGCGAAACGATGAAGCGTGCTGCGGTTTCCCAAGTGTCGAGAGTCACCGAAATCCGTTGCTGCATCTCCAGAAAGCACAGGGTACACATTGCACACGTCTCAACAAATAAGCTCCGAGCCGAACTTGGCGATGTGAATGACTCCCTGCCATGTGCCAGGTTCCCTTGTGCGGTTTCTTGAATTCCACGCAACAGCTGCCCTTCCGTTTATATCGGAGCAACTGGGAACTTCCAGCGACGCATGAAAAGAACATCAAGGCGACATTCAGAAAATCCGCGCATCGGAGAATGCGATTGCGGAGCCTGTGCACACCGCCGGCCATTAGATAAGCTCGAATGAGGCGCAGTCAGGGAAACAGAAAAAGGCACATTAACAGACAACTTCTGTATTTCTTATTCATCCAGCCGACTCCCGACACAATGAACTGGAAAAATGGCAAACTTCGTCGTATATATGGGAAAAGATTCGGAAGGGTTATGAAGGCTATATAAGCCACACTTTTTCGAACAGTCTTATAGGGAACAAGGGCTCTGTATAATGTCTCACGAAACAGCCCTGTTTTGTTGCCTGCGTATGTCCCGTCTTTCTTTTGCGGTTTTTGTTCTTCATAATGACATACCAGAGGCCCTTTACGCGTCGGCGCTGATTTCAATTCAGCTCTGCGCGAGGAGTTTTTGGGCTCGTTAATGTGTTTCGCATGGAAAGCTCGGCGTCTATTTTGACTGCAGATTCGGCGCGGTTCTCAGCATCCGCTTCAATGTAATTGAGAAAATTATTAAACGGAAATTGCAGATAATGCGAACTGAAATAAGCTTGTGCTTAAAATGAAATAATTCGATAAATCTTGTGCATGAAACCCTCCATCGTCCGTAGTGCAGATATGCGTATTAGTTGGGTCTACAGTGACCGCCTGGTGCTGATGCTCATGATTTGAATACGCTAGCAAAGGCAGTCAGGAAAATTTGCGAAACAAGCGTGTAAGCTCATCGGGAGCTAGAGAAAAAAGCATTAGATCGAGGCTTTGCCCAGCGAGGCTTTACCTGCTTTCAATAAATATTTTGTGTTGCCTAATAGAAGCACTAGAAATGCAAGCAATATTAACTTTAATTACCCTGTAACCCGAAACGCCTATGGTCAGCGCCTAATTCAATATTGTGGGGCGAAAGTATGGAATAGCGTACCACTTGAAATTAAAATGGCGAACAATTTCCTGTTTTCAGTTAAGCGCTTCTACTTTTCGAAGATTGAGGGTTATGTTTGTGAACACTTTATGTTTTTTTTATGTGTTTTTTCACTGATCATGTATAACCGAGTTTCATGTTCGTATCTTCTGTTGCTGTAATAACAAATGTGTACATTGCGCCTTACTAGCTTCGGCTATTGGCCCAGCAGTTTTTGCAAACGTTTTGTATATATGATGTGAAAATAAAACAAAGAAGAAAGAAAGGAAGAAGGAAAGAAAGAAAGAAAGGGAGAAAGAAAGAAAGAGAGAAAGAAGGAAAGAAAGAAAGAAAGAAAGAAAGAACGAAAGAAAGAAAGAAAGAAAGAAAGAAAGAAAGAAAGGAAGAAAGAAAGAAAGAATCTGAGTATAGGCGCGCGAGATTTGCGTGACAGCTGGAAACGAAAAATGAGCAAAGATATCATGTTGTCCCCCATTCAGTTGAAGCAAGATATTATTTCAAAATAATAGCTATAAAGCAGTCCCACGAAACTGCAAGCCGAATTTAGCAGCACTAGAGCTTGAGTCTCGGCCTGCAAATAGGAAGTTGAACAATGTATCTGTGAGAATTGGTTAGTACAAGAAAAGCTAGCATCTCAAAGTTTTTTAAAGAAAAGACTAGGGAAGCATGAGGAAAACCGGAACAGTGAACTCAGCAAGAACAAGGAATTTCAATACCAGAACTCAAGAAACAACACAATGTTAGGACAGCGCTTTTAGGCCTCTATATGGCAGCACCGAAGCATGTGCATTTCGTTATCAATGTAAGCAGTGACAAGGGAGAGATTTCTTTATTTCTTTTCTCCATATCCCTGCAAACTTAAGACGGATAAAAAAAAGGGTCTACAAGCAATAACAAAAGAAAACAGCTTGATGAGAAAAAAGAGTAGATACTGTCCTTCGAGTGGTCCAAACTTTTGTGCGGGATGCCTCCGAAAGACTAGTGCAACAGGCATTGCGGTAATTACAGTTAATGATAGAAAAAAAATAAGGATATATATATATATATATATATACAGGGTGTCCCAGCTAAATGTAACCAAACTTTTAAAAAATGCTAAGTGTCCTAGTCCAGTAAAACCAGCTCAGAGTCGTTCATAGTCGCGTGGCCTAGTCTTGAGTATTTTTTTCGCTCTTCACAGTTAATTAATTAGTTAAGTTTAATTAGCTAACTTTTTAATTATTCACTTCAGGAAGAAAGTGTCAATGCAAAAGGTTTAGATCACCTCAAAAAACCGCTAGTAGTGCTATTTCCGTCAAGTTACGATTTACGTAGCTTCATTTATTGGCCTTAGAAGAAAGTTGTCACGTGACCAGCTGCTCGCTCACTTCTCTGCCCCGATGTGCACCCAAAGTCTCATCGAGGAGAGGACTTCAGAAAAAATGGATTTTATTCTTTAAGGCGCGTCTTGGGACGTTGAAGTGGCACAGTTGTCATGTGGAAGCTTTTTCTTATTGTGCGGGTTATGGTTAAAGGCCGGTAAAAAAACTACTATACGTAAGTATTACTTTGCTGCAAATGTCTCAGTAAGCTGTTTCTCAAAGCGATCTACAACTTTTCGATTGACACTTTGTTCCTCAAGTCAATAATTAAAAAGTTAGTTAATTATGCTTCACTAATTATTCAACCTTGAAGAACGAAAAAAATACTGCAGACTAGGTCACGCGACTCTAAACAACCCTCATTTGGTTTCACACGGCTAGGACACCCCGTGTTTTTTAAAAGCTTGGTTACATTTAGCTGGGACACCCTGTATATATATATATATATATATATATATATATATATATATATATATATATATATATATATATATATATATATACATAGACCCAAATACTGAGTTTTTCAGCAACACCAAAACTATATTCATCATGGAGAAAAAATTAATAGCAATAAGGATTTACAGCTTTACATGATAGAGGCTTGCAATGAGTTACAATCTTTGTATTTATTTCAGACTGTAGTCTGTGGGCGACAGATGAAGCCAAAGATTCAGTTTCATCCGAATGCCGCCGGCAGTACGATGATATCTGCGGAGAGAGCGTCTCCATGTACGACAAAAGTACGTGCGATAACGTAGATGCATAAGCAATCAGACGAGGCTGCACAGAAGCAAAAACTGACTCCAGGAGAGTCAAGTTAGAGCCCGAATGGAATTGATATTCTTCGCTTGTGTCAAGATATAACTGAAAAGCAGCATGTGCGACAATAAATTCCACAATAATTTCCACTGCGTCTGTTGATTTCCTGAACGCCATAACTAAGCCTTTCGAGGCTATTCCAGGAAGTACGAAAGAGTAGTGGGGACGGTGATTAGCGTGTCTAATCTGGCCGTCACCACTAGGAGAAGTCTCCAAAAAGGAAATATGGAAATGTGAATGAGATGAGTATGCGATTGCGATAAGAGCGGAAGCAGTATGTTTCTGTTCATGTTTTCCCCAGGCTCATGCATTACACTTTGCAGGGACAACATATGGCTGCTCTGTTGCCGCTTACGTGAAAAAGGGAAAACAAAGAGTGGTGCATAGCAGCATATTGAAATAAATCGCCTTTCTCGGGATGAAATCTCACGTCGAGCTCTTCTCCTTTGTTTTTTTTTTTATTCGAGCTGTTTGCCATTAAGCATATGGAAAAGGGAAATAAAGTTATAAAAAGGAGTGCAAACAAGCCTGGCTTAAAAAGCGGCAAAAGTTCGCGATAAAGCGCTGAATGGATTGGCCGCTAGGGGGCCGAGTAGTACAGACGCACCCCACATCGGCTCCGCACAAAGACAGCGGAATTCGCCAATCGCCAGCATCATCGGCCCAAATTTCACCATCCACTGATCTACGAATGTGAGTGCCGCACGCCATCAATTTTTGGCCCGCTTAAGCCATTTTTCGGGAACCCACGGCCCTTTCTTTGTGACCTCTTCGCCTGAGCTAGGCCTCGCTCCTCTGGGAGCTAGGCCTACTGCGTCGGACGCTTCCGCCACCAACACCATCATGGAGGTGCAGGTGCAGGGAGAGGTTCTTAACCCCCACGACTACGACCCAAGGGACTGGACGCACATTCTTAGTGTGCCTGCCCGCTCCAAGGACGTCCTTTCACCATCCCGAAGCCAGGAGGCCGCAGCCTCTGCTACCGGTGCCCCCAAGTCTGCGCGCCTTGACAAGTCAGCGCACCTACAAGCAACGCGCACAGCTGCGCAGCGTTCGCGGCAGCAGCCGCCGCTTCCTGCTGCAGACTACAAGGTCGTGTTCAGATCACGAGGCGGGCTGCAGCTGGACCTGCTTCCACCCCGACAACTACGGGAAGCCATCCTTCAAGCGGCGTCCCAGCTACACGAACCAACGCGTACCCAAATCAGGGTACACCCCGTAAACAATACGTGCACCGTAAGCACGCCCATAAAAGCTGACGCGCTTGCCCTGGTTAGCGTAACCAGCATCAAAAACCAAGGCAAAGACTTCGCCGTCGCAGCTTACATAGCCCCGCCGGATGGAGCGGTACGCGGAGTCATCTCCAATGCTTATTGGAATGAGACCCCGACAGAGCTCCTGCAAGACCTGATCACCGGCAACCCAGACGCCCTCATCGTGGACGCCCGCCGAATGGGCTCCACGCGTTCCATCTTAATCACTTTCCGAGCTGGACCTGTCCCACGCGCCGTCCTTTATGGAGGAGCCCTCCACAGGTGCACACCCTATCGAGGGCATATAGACGCCTGCACTAACTGCCGCGTCCCTGGTCACCGGGCAGACGTGTGTGTCCACCCAAGATCCCATAAGTGCCCCCGCTGTGGGCAGTCCCACCCAAAGGAAGATGTGCCCTCATGCACCCCCAGCTGCATTCTCTGCGGAGGCCCTCATATGACCGGCACCGGCAACTGCAAGGGACGGGGCCGCAAACTAGCGTCCCCGAAGAACGCTCTCTCTCCTCCGGGTACATCGCGGCTTTCCCGCTGCGATCAACCAGGCACAGCCAGCAGACGCAGCTCGACGGCTTCCCGGTCGCCTTCTACAAGCCGGCAGAATGGCAGCAAGAACGCCACGCGTCTCACCTGGGCAGACCGCGTTTCCGGCAAAACCACCCGTCAACCCCCACCACCCCAGTCCTCCCAGGCAGACCCGAGAGACCAGGAACTCAAGGCCTTGCGTGACGATGTAAGCCGCCTTTCCTCTCTCCTAAGCACCCCCGCCCCCTCCATGCCCCCTCAACCCGCACCCCCTGTCATTAATTCGAGCTCATCATCCACAGACACTTCGAGCACCCCTCCTGCAAAGAAACAGCGCACCACAGACGCCACACCCCCTCCCGTGCCCCCAGAAATAGACGCTAAATTAGCAGCACTCGAAGCAAAATTCGACCGTAAACTAAAGGAGCTAGACGCCCGCCTCGAGGCCAGATTCAATCACCTTGCCGCCGCCCTCACCGAAAAACTTGAGCAGCGCATGGACGCTATGCTAACTAAGATGATGGAGCTCTTGGAGCATAATCTTACCCATCGCTTCACCCAACTTCAAACCCCCTCCACTCCCCCCATCCTACCACCACAAGCACAAAACACCTTCCCTGAGCCACACATACCAATTGACACCCGTCTTAATACCCTCCTCAATCCCCCCACCATCCAATATGGCGGGGGGGAACACTAATTATCTCCCCATTATAACTTGGAACTGCCGCGGCTTCCGGGCAAAGCGCGCACCTCTGCAACTTCTCCTTCCCACCATCACACCCACGCCCCACATACTTCTTCTCCAGGAGACTGCGCACCGAGCAACCCTCCCCAGCTACACATCTACACACTCGGATACCACTAACACACCCAGGGCGTCCACACTCATCCACCGCAGCCTCACCTACAAAACTCATCACATTACGTCTGAGACGCCCTGCGTGATCACGGAAATTATACATCACACACATTCACTTCCTTCTATATTTATAGCAAACATATACCACCCCCCGTCCCTGCCGATGGCCCCGCTAGAATCACTTCTGCGAAAGCTACACCATCTAGCAGGGAAACATCCCCTACTCATCGGTGGGGACTTCAACAGTCAGCATACTGACTGGGGATACACAACCACGACACATCGAGGTCGCAGGCTCTGGCTGCTCCTGCAGAACCTCCAACTCACTGTGCACAACACGTTTCAGACGCCTACGCGGATCGGCAACAGTGTGAGCATGGACACCAGTCCGGACCTGACGCTGAGCCGCTGTATCCGCGGCGTTACCTGGAACAGAACACAACATACACTGGGCAGTGATCATTACATTATACAAATCACTGTCCCATACAAACCACCCCGTCACGCAAATATGACACACGAACTCATTAACTGGGATGCCTTTCGCGCTGCACGCACCGCCCTCCCAGACACTCCCATCGCAGACATCGATGCATGGGTGCAATCACTCAAGCATGACGTTCACCACAACACGCGACACATTGAAACTACAAACGAAACACCGACCCTTGACACACGCCTAGCCCACCTCTGGGAGGCTTATCACAGCATCCTGGAACGCTGGAAAGGCAACAAACACAACAGAACGGTTAAAAAGCGGCTGGCCGCGCTGCAGACACAAATCCAACAGCACTCTGAGGAGCTCTGTCGATCCAACTGGGGACAGATATGTGACGGCATCGCCGGAAACCTGTCCAGCAAACGTGCATGGCAACTCCTCCGACACCTCATTTACCCCACACGCACCAAATCAGCAGCACAGCACCACGTGACACGCCTCACACATGAACACATTGACGATCCCAACACCCTTCTAGACACACTTCAAACCATGTACATATCTCCAGGCGGCCCCATACCTCTACCGCACTACACAGGACAAGCAAATCCAACACTCGACACCGACATCACGGAGACGGAAGTCAGAGCGGCCCTCCTGACTCTCCGCGCCAACTCCGCACCTGGTGCAGACCAAATCACAAACTCCATGCTCCATAATCTGGATGACCAATCGATCACCCACATTACGAAATACTTCAACCTGTGCTGGAGGGAGGGTAACCTCCCGCAGTCCTGGCGCCACGCGAAGGTAATATTTATACCAAAACCCAACAAACCACTCACCATTCAAAACCTTCGCCCGATTTCGCTAACCTCATTCCTCGGGAAGCTCCTCGAGCATGTTGTGTTAGCGAGACTCACAAGTCACATGGCGGACAACATTATCTACCCGCATAGCATGGTGGGATTCCTCCCTCATCTATCCGCACAGGATGCCATGCTGCAACTCACACGACCTTTTTGACCCGCTTCTTCCAGGTCACACCAAGGCAGTCTTAGCTTTGGATCTCTCCAAAGCTTTTGATCGCATTGAACATCAGGTGATCATGACTGCTCTATCCCCATTGAATGTGGGTGTGCGCACGTATGCCTACATTCAAGCATTCCTGACTGACCGCACGGCTGAGATACACTTCGGCCCTCTGTCTTCCACCTCCTACACACTTCAGAGTATCGGCACCCCTCAAGGGTCCGTCCTTTCCCCCTTTCTCTTTAACATAACCCTCATACCCCTCGCCCGGAAATTGGCAACTATTCCCCACCTCAAGCACACTCTTTATGCCGACGATATCACCCTGTGGACCACCCACGGCAGTGACGGCGACATAGAGAACACCTTACAGGAAGCAGCCACCCTCACCCAAAATTACGCACGGACCATCGGACTGTCTTGCTCCCCAGAGAAGTCCGAACTGCTCCTCATCCGGCCTAAGAACCACCGCTGTCCCCGCTCCCCCATTGCCATTGAATTGAATGGTTACCCGGTACCTGAGGTTGGCACCCTCCGTGTATTGGGCTTGCACATTCAGAACGATGGCAAAAACACCACTACCCTCAAGAAACTCAAGCAGGTTGCAGGCGCGATATCGCACCTCATCCGCAGGGTTTCGGGACATCATAGAGGCATGAAGGAGCGCGACCTATGTCGCCTCATTCACGCCTTTGTCCTCAGCCGTGTACTGTATACTATCCCATATTTACAACTATCCAAACATGACATAAACGCTTTGGATGCTTTGATTCGCAAGGCATTCAAGGTAGCACTTCATCTTCCCCTCAACACACCCACAGACAGATTACTAGGCCTGGGCCTCCACAACACGATCGGGGAACTGGTGGAGGCCCACCGACAGGCCCAATACATCAGGCTCACAAAAACTTCCACAGGTCGGTATATCCTGGACTCCCTGGGAATCAAAATACCGGCCAACGACCCAACCCTTCTCGCCATCCCACGATCCCTTCACCGAGAGCTTCTCATCATGCCGCTCCCGAGGAATATGCACCCGTCCCACCATGAGCAGCGCCGCAGAGCCCGTGCGAAGGCACTCCATCGAGCGTACGGCCCCCAGCCGGACGCCGTATGGGTGGACGCTGCCTGCACGGGTGATGAAGCGACAGCAGCTGCGGTGGACTCCTCTTCATCCACCCTCCTCACACTACCTCTCCTTCCAGATACGTCCCCAGAGGCTGCAGACGAAGCCGCCATTGCACTTGCTATAACCCGCATGGAAGCCCGGTATATTTTAACTGACTCTAAAACTGCGATTCTAAATTTCGCTCGAGGCCGAGTTCATGTCCCTGCTTTTGGCATACTGGACTCGCCCGATGCACCCCCGCCCCGCCAAGTGGAGCTGATATGGGTGCCTGCGCACTCCGGGAATCCCGGAAACGAGGCCGCCAACCTTTTAGCCCGAGGTTCTTTAAACCGGGCTCAGGTGGCCTCGGATCGGGGATTCACGAAGGATCGCATGCACTCATTCAGTGAGCTGACCCAGGCATACAGAGCCTCTCGCCAGCTCTACCCCCCGCCCCACCCCTCCCTAGATAACAGACACGCAACACTCTGGCGCAGATTACAAACACATACTCTCCCCTCGCCCCTTACCCTAACCCACTATCATCCCTCCTTCCCCACTCCTGCTTGCGCCCTATGCCCAGAACCCTTCGCTTCTTCCCTCCACATCCTTTCCCTCTGCCCGGCGGACCCTCCCCCGCGGGACCTAGAGAACCTCAAGACCTGGGAGGACTGGGAGACCCTGCTGCACTCGGAGGACCCGGCCGTGCAGACCATCGCCACCGGCCGTGCTGCCAGTGTTATGGACCTCAGGAACATAAACACTTGAGTGCAGTGGGGTCGTGCGGGGACCCTGGGGCGTGCCCCGAATTCCTTTGTAAATAAAGTTTTCTCTCTCTCTCTCTCGCGATAAAGCGATGATAAAGCGATTATCTTGAATTATTTCATGAACGAGTTATTGAAAGGTGCTTTTAATTCAAAGTTGCAAAAATGACGAGTTTAGCAATGGGGAGCTGTACAATGCGAGATAATTATCTGATTTCATGTGTACCATTCGATCCCGGCCTCGAAGGCTGAATTCCGATGTAGGCGAAATTATAGAGGCCCGTGTGCTGTGCGATATCAGCGCATGTTAAAAGAACCCCAGGTGGTCGAAAACGGCGTCCCTCATAGCCTGAGTCACTTGGGACGTTAAACCCCGATAAACAAACATACATATCTTATTTGGGGAAGGAGGTAACTGGTTCGTAGGTAAGGTCAAGGGAGATCCAGCGGCCGTAGTAAGGTCAATACCAGTGTTGATGGTTTGTTGAATTTTCAAGAATGGTATTTGCGTGCAGATTACCTAAAGTTCAATAAAAAGGGAGGGTGGTTGTATGCCAAACATTTGTTTGCAGTCGAAACTGGATATACAGAACTGGGAGGGGATCGCGAAGTAGTTCGATACATCAATAACTGGATATATGAAACTGTCAATACATAAACTTTCATCTGTACACTATCTGCAAAGATGCACTGTACCCACGCTAATGACGGACTTCTTGCAGAGACATGCAGCCCGCCGGCGAACTGGCAGCGTCCCGCACGCTAGGCGTTGCTAGGCCTTACCTGCTTCGCATCGAAGCCCCATTTGAACGTTCTTTGTAACTAGCTATTGCGTATCATAAGATTTCTAATCCTGTTGCCGGTATATTTTAAGTCGAATAATTACTCATATGAATTAAGGCGCATTTTGCTTCCGCAAAGCCTGCGGCAGCGAAGCACGCCATGTGAAGGCCACTGCTATGCTTTACATACAGTCGAACCTCGACATAACGAAACGGTTCATAAAGAAATAATGAAATGGCCCAGTCAGCAGTGGCTGTTATGGTTTATGGTTTACGGGGTTTAACGTCCCAAAGCAACTGAAGCTATTATTGACGCCATAGTGAAGGTCTCCGGAAATTTTGTCCCCCCGGTGTTCTTTAACGTGCATTGACGTCGCACTCTGCGCGGATCTCTTGAATTTCGTCTCCACCGAGATATTGCACCTCTTTTTTACTCGCCGCGGTGTTTCAGTGGTTAAGGCGCTCGTCTACCGAGCCGGAGTACTCGGATTCGAAACCCACCGCGGCGACCGCGTTTCGATGGAGGCGGAACGCAAAAGGCGCCCGTGTGCTGTGCGATGTCAGTGCACGTTAAAGATCGCCAGGTGGTCCAACTTATTCCGGATACCTCCACTACGGCACCTCTTCCTCTCTTTCTTCTTTCACTCCTACCTTCCTCCCTTCCCTTACGGCGCAGTTCAAGTGTCCGCCGAGATCTGAGGGAGATACTGCGCTATTTTCTTACCCCCCCCCCCAAAAAAAAAATCAATTTACCAATCACCACTTTCTTCCTTTCTTCTCTCACTCCCTCATTCCTTCCTTTACGGCGCGGCTCAGGTGTCGGCCCAGACGTGAGGCCGATACTGCGCCATTCAATTTGGTAAATTGGTTTTTGAGGAAAGGAAATGGCGCAGTATCTGTCTCACATATATCGGCGGACACCTGAACCGTGCCGTAAGAGAAGGGAGGAAGGTGGGAGTGAAAGAAGAGAGAGAGAGAAAGAGGTGCCGCAGCGGAGGTCTCCGGAATAATTTCGACCACCTGGGGACCTTTAACGTGCACTGACATCGCACAGCACACGGGCGCATCTTGCGTTTCGCCTCCATACAAGCGCGGCCGCCGCGGTCGGGTTCGAACCCGGGTACTCCGGCTCGGTAGACGAGCGCCTTACTGAGCCACCGTGGCGGGTAAAGCCATTTCCTTTCCTGAAAAAAGGCCGCCACCGTCTGGAAGACCTTAAAGTAACGAGCGTTAGCTGTATGTAGATGGTGCTCCAAGTCTCAACCCGAGATGTGCTGTTTTTTAGTTGCTGCCACAGATGGCGCTGTGATCTCAGGGTGGTAGCAGACCCCACAAAATCTCGAAACGTGATAAAGAGCTAACGCTCTTAAAAAAATCTCTGCCTCTCCCGTAAACAAGAGTAGAGTAAGCATGAAATGTTTACGGGCCTAATGTCATCTCGGTGGACACCCGAACCGCACCGTACAGGAAGGGAGGAACGCCACCACCTGTTCAGCGCGATGCCTTGCCATTTGACCGCAAGGTTTTTTGAGGAAAGGAAATGGCGCAGTAATTCTCTGCCATCTCGGTGGACACCCGAACCGCACCGTAAAGGAAGGGAGGAACGCCACCACCCGTTCGGCGCGATGCCTTGCCCTTTGAACGCAGCGCTTCTCCCCCGGGCCCCTGTGCGCCTGCGCGGCTTTGCTTCGATGCGCGAAGCCCCTAAGAGATCACGTATGACAACGAAGTGTAACGTGGCATTTATGTGCTTTTTGCACGCGTTATTAGAAATCGGAAATTATAATTCCGTGCATTATCAAACCCACAGCTCCACTGATATCTTGATAAACATTGAGAAGGCACTGGCAGCAGTTATTTTTTGTCTCGTTTGGAGACCAACCGGTGCTTGCATGCCGGTCGCGTAGGAGGGCTTAGACAGTCTCGTTAAATCTCGTTAAGTCTCGTACGGTGCCCGGATGTTCTCGTTTCAGAGCCCGGATGAGTGGATTTCAGTGCCCGGATGAGTGGATTTCAGTGCCCGGATGACTGGAATTCAGTGCCCGGATGACTGGATTTCAGTGGCCGGATGACTGGATTTCAGTGCCCGGATGAGTGGATTTCAGTGCCCGGATGAGTGGATTTCGGTGCCCGGATGATGGCTCGCGGTCTCGGCGTGACGTCACCACACTGCCGACAACGGGGGCTAAAAGCATTTCATGCTTAAAAATCTCTGCCTCTCCCGTAAACGAGAGTAGAGTAAGCATGAAATGTTTACGGGCCTAATGTCATCTCGGTGGACACCCGAACCGCACCGTACAGGAAGGGAGGAACGCCACCACCCGTTCAGCGCGATGCCTTGCCATTTGGTTTTTTGAGGAAAGGAAATGGCGCAGTAATTCTCTGCCATCTCGGTGGACACCCGAACCACACCGTATTGGAAGGGAGGAACGCCACCACCCGTTCGGCGCGATGCCTTGCCCTTTGAACGCAGCGCTTCTCCCCCGGATCACGTATGACAACGAAGTGTAACGTGGCATTTATGTGCTTTTTGCACGCGTTATTAGAAATCGGAAATTATAATTCCGTGCATTATCAAACGCACAGCGCGACTGATATCTTGATAAACATTGAGAAGGCACTGGCAGCAGTTATTTTTTGTGACTCGTTTGGAGACCAACCGTTGCTTGCATGCCGGTCGCGTAGGAGGGCTTAGAGAGTCTCGTTAAATCTCGTTAAGTCTCGTACGGTGCCCGGATGTTCTCGTTTCAGAGCCCGGATGACTGGAATTCAGTGCCCGGATGACTCGATTTCAGTGCCCGGATGACTGGATTTCAGTGCCCGGATGACTGGATTTCAGTGCCCGGATGACTGGATTTCAGTGCCCGGATGAGTGGATTTCAGTGCCCGGATGATGGCTCTCGGTCTCGGCGTGACGTCACCACACTGCCGACAACGGGGGCTAAAAGCATTTCATGCTTAAAAATCTCTGCCTCTCCCGTAACCAAGAGTAGAGTAAGCATGAAATGTTTACGGGCCTAATGTCATCTCGGTGGACACCCGAACCGCACCGTACAGGAAGGGAGGAACGCCACCACCCGTTCAGCGCGATACCTTGCCATTTGGTTTTTTGAGGAAAGGAAATGGCGCAGTAATTCTCTGCCATCTCGGTGGACACCCGAACCGCACCGTAAAGCAAGGGAGGAACGCCACCACCCGTTCGGCGCGATGCCTTGCCCTTTGAACGCAGCGCTTCTCCCCCGGGCCCCTGTGCACCTGCGCTGGTTTGCTTCGATGCGCGAAGCCCCTAAGAGATCACGTACGACAACGAAGTGTACGTGGCATTTATGTGCTTTTTGCAGGCGTTATTAGAAATCGGAAATTATAATTCCGTGCATTATCAAACGCACAGCGCGACTGATATCTTGATAAACATTGAGAAGGCACTGGCAGCAGTTATTTTTTGTGACTCGTTTGGAGACCAACCGTTGCTTGCATGCCGGTCGCGTAGGAGGGCTTAGAGAGTCTCGTTAAATCTCGTTAAGTCTCGTACGGTGCCCGGATGTTCTCGTTTCAGAGCCCGGATGACTGGAATTCAGTGCCCGGATGACTCGATTTCAGTGCCCGGATGACTCGATTTCAGTGCCCGGATGACTCGATTTAAGTGCCCGGATGAGTGGATTTCAGTGCCCGGATGAGTGGATTGCAGTGCCCGGATGAGTGGATCTCGGTCTCGGCGTGACGTCACCATACTGCCGACAACGGGGGCTAAAAGCATTTCATGCTTAAAAAAATCTCTGCCTCTCCCGTAAACGAGAGTAGAGTAAGCATGAAATGTTTACGGGCCTAATGTCATCTCGGTGGACACCCGAACCGCACCGTACAGGAAGGGAGGAACGCCACCACCCGTTCAGCGCGATGCCTTGCCATTTGAACGCAAGGTTTTAAGCATGAAATGCTTTTAGCCCCCGTTGTCGGCAGTGTGGTGACGTCACGCCGAGACCGAGATCCACTCATCCGGGCATTGAAATCCACTCATCCGGGCATTGAAATCCGCTCATCCGGGCATTGAAATCCACTCATCCGGGCATTGAAATCCACTCATCCGGGCACTGAATTCCAGTCATCCGGGGACTGAATTCCAGTGATCCGGGCACTGAAATCCACTCATCCGGGCACTGAATTCCAGTCATCCGGGCTCTGAAACGAGAACATCCGGGCACCGTACGAGACTTAACGAGAATTAACGAGACTCTGTAAGCCCTCCTACGCGACCGGCATGCAAGCGCCGGTTGGTCTCCAAAGGAGGCACAAAAAATAACTACTGCCAGTGCCTTCTCAATGTTTATCAAGATATCAGTCGCTGTGCGTTTGATAATGCACGGAATTATAATTTCCGATTTCTAATAACGCGTGCAAAAAGCACATAAATGCCACGATACACTTGGTTGTCGTGCGTGATCTCTTAGGGGCTTCGCGCATCGAAGCAAAGCCGCGCAGGCGGACAGGGGCCCGGGGGAGAAGCGCTGCGTTCAAAGGGCAAGGCATCGCGCCGAACGGGTGGTGGCGTTCCTCCCTTCCTTTACGGTGCGGTTCGGGTGTCCACCGAGATGGCAGAGAATTACTCCACCATTTCCTTTCCTCAAAAAACCTTGCGTTCAAATGGCAAGGCATCGCGCTGAACGGGTGGTGGCGTTCCTCCCTTCCTGTACGGTGCGGTTCGGGTGTCCACCGAGATGACATTAGGCCCGTAAACATTTCATGCTTACTCTACTCTCGGTTACGGGAGAGGCAGATAATTTTTTTTGAGGAAAGGAAATGGCGCAGTAATTCTCTGCCATCTCGGTGGACACCCGAACCGCACCGTAAAGGAAGGGAGGAACGCCACCACCCGTTCGGCGCGATGCCTTGCCCTTTGAACGCAGCGCTTCTCCCCCGGATCACGTATGACAACGAAGTGTAACGTGGCATTTATGTGCTTTTTGCACGCGTTATTAGAAATCGGAAATTATAATTCCGTGCATTATCAAACCCACAGCTCCCCTGATATCTTGATAAACATTGAGAAGGCACTGGCAGCAGTTATTTTTTGTCTCGTTTGGAGACCGACCGGCGCTTGCATGCCGGTCGCGTAGGAGGGCTTAGAGAGTCTCGTTAAATCTCGTTAAGTCTCGTACGGTGCCCGGATGTTCTCGTTTCAGAGCCCGGATGACTGGAATTCAGTGCCCGGATGACTGGATTTCAGTACCCGGATGACTGGATTTCAGTGCCCGGATGACTGGATTTCAGTGCCCGGATGAGTGGATTTCAGTGCCCGGATGATGGCTCTCGGTCTCGGCGTGACGTCACCACACTGCCGACAACGGGAGCTAAAAGCATTTCATGCTTAAAATCTTCAGGGGCACTTTGACTGTCTAAAGTGCGTAGAGGCGAAAGCGTTTTCCGCACCACTTTGCCTATGTGACACTGGTGACGTCACCACTGAATGACGTCACACATAATTGATGACGAAGTAATGACATAGTAATTCGTGGCTAACTACTTATTAATGACTAAATACCTATTAACTGCTAATGATTGACGCTTAATCCGCCTTTAGGAGTGGAACGCGACAGCGTGTTGTAGCGCTGCCAGGCAGTCCACATGCAGAACGCCACCACCCGTTCGGTGCGATGCCTTGCCCTTTGAACGCAACGCTTTCTGAGGAAAGAAAAGGGAGCAGTAATTCTCTGTCATCTCGGTGGACACCTGAAGTGCACCATACAGGAAGGGAGGAAGTGGGAGGGAAAGAAGAAAGAGGGGCGAGTGAGTGAGTGAAGAAACTTTATTTCCGCCAGAAGAAGACCCGTGCCCCTCCGGGTCCGCACGCAGGCGTCCGGGGAGGGGCAGCGTCGCAGCTGGAAGACTAGCAACGGTATAGTCGCGCAGCTTCTGCTGCCAGGCGGGTAGCGTATCGTTGTATGCTAAGGTCGGCACTTCTGAGTATGGTCTCCCATTCCTCTGCATTATTGATTCTGCCATATCCTGGGGCACTGGGGCATCTCCATAGTATGTGTTCGAGTGTAGCGGTATGCCCGCAGAACTCGCACACCTCCGCATCCTCCCTCGTGTCACCTCCTGTCCAGCTCCTCCAGAGCGGGGATGCGAAGTTTCTAGCTTGTCATAGGCCTCAGCCGAGCTAAGCGATCTATCCGGAGGAGGATAGATCCTTTTGTTCTTTTTCTGAATGTCTGTGATGCTATTAAAGGTATTGGTTTCCTCTTTAGTGGTGAATTCGTATGTGTCCACGGCTCCCCGTGGTAAAGAGGAGCGGGCGAGCCTGTGGGCGGCCTCGTTTCCAACCAGACCCGAGTGGGCTGGGGTCCAGATAATTAGAATATTGTGGGCTGGGATAAAGTCTTTTATATATTTAGCCGCCATTTCGTGGATGCGTCCCTTGCTGTAATTTCTAATTGCGGCTTTGCAGTCGCTTACTACGTATTTGGTACCTGGCTGAGTTAGAGCGATCGCTATTGCAACCTCCTCCGCCACAAGGGGTTTTAAGTCAAGGTGTCTTACAACGCGTAACGTTCTGCCTGAGTCCCCGACGGCTACGGAGACGGTGTCTCCTAGCGTGCCTACCGCGGCATCAGTGTAGGCCACGGTTCCCTGTGGCATCTTGCCTAGCTTAGCAGTCAGCTGTGCGACCCTGCTTTTCCTTCTGCCTTTGTCGTGGATGGGATGCATGTTTCTAGGTATGGGAGCGATAATAAGATGCTCTCTTATTTCTCTTCCCAGATCTGTTCTGGTGTTCACTGTGCTATCTACGGGGCCGTAATGAAGAAACTGAAAAGTGATTTTGAGGAAAGGAAATTACGCAGTAACTGTCTCGCATATCTCGGTGAACACCCGTCAAAACGCGGACACATCTGCCTACACGGCTGTCGACACGGCTGCTAACGACAGTATGAGGCATTAAAGGCTTTCGCCTTAAAACCAACCAACTGAAATTCAACCACCGCGGCCGCGATCCAACCGGCGTCTTTCAAGTCAGCAGCCGAGCGCCATAACCACTGAGCCACCGTGGCGATTTAAAACCCTGATTTCCTTCAAAAACTGGGGCATCGATGCATTGCGCATAGCCTTTACTAAATTTTAGTGGTAATTAAGTGATGCAGGGAGTCAGTTATGCGCGCTTCCTTTCCTTATCAGCATCGGAGTCTAAAACGTTGTCAACGCCAACGCCAGTAACACAATGAACGCCGAGGGCCTATTGACCGATTGGCATAAGTTTCGAACACAAGAGATACCTCCCGTGCTCTTTTCCGGCGGATATGCGGAGTGGGCAAAGCAATTAGACACAATACAAAGACAACACGTCACGACACTTCAGACCACTGAAGAGATCCCTGCAGTGGACAATCACCTCCTGCACTTGTGGGAGGCTCGCCGGAGTCTTACCAAACGGTGGAAGAAGCAAAAGCTGAATCGCAAACTTAAGGCTCGCATTGTCGACCTCACGGAGCAGGCTGCGGCGTATGCTGCCCAGCTCACCGATTCAAACTGGATAGAGAAGTGTAATTCGGCAGCGCGTCAGATGAGCTCGAGAGGAACATGGCGCTTCTTTCGCAGTCTCATCGACCCCACTCAAACGAGAGGGGAGACGCAAAGACAGCTCCGGCGGGCTTTGCACGGGTACCAAGGTACGACGGCACAACTCGCGGACACCCTGTGTGACAGATATCTCTGCCGCATAGAGGACCCAGTTGGGCCCGAGTACGAGCACGCGGGAAAGCCGAATCCCGACATTGATGCCCCTTTTGAGTTACACGACCTTAAGGCGGCTTTAGCTAAAATGCGGCGAGGTACGGCTCCGGGTCGGGATCGCATAACAGTCAATCTGTTGGCCAACCTCCCAGATTCGGCCTACCTCCACCTGCTAGGGTACATTAACCAGATTTGGGACGGGCGTCCACTCCCTCCCGAATGGAAGACCTCCTTGGTCACTTTCATCCCTAAGCCAGGCAAGCCAGTGAATACCGACAATCTGAGGCCCATCTCACTAACCTCTTGTGTGGGCAAGCTTATGGAGACGATGGTTAGGGATCGCCTCTCTCCACACATAGAGACCAAGGGCCTCTTTGCAGACACTATGTTCGGGTTCCGACCGCATATGTCTGCGCAGGACGTCCTCCTCCAGTTACACCGCTACATAATACGACCCACTGCCATGCGCCACAACGACAAGGCCATCCTTGCCCTTGATCTTAAGGGGGCCTTTGACAACGTTCGTCATAGCAGCATCTTGGCTAACTTGAGTACCACTGATTGTGGGCGCAAGGCATTCACATATGTAAGAGACTTTCTCTCGAAGCGTCAGGCCTTCCTCAAGATTGAGGATGACGAATACGGACCATACACGATGGGTACACGGGGTACACCCCAAGGGGCTGTCTTGTCGCCACTTCTTTTCAACATTGCCATGATGCAGCTTCCCCACCAATTGGCCCGGGTGGAAGGCATTCATCACGCACTATACGCGGACGACATAACAATTTGGACTACCGAAGGGAGCCTTGGGGAAATGGAGGACCGCCTTCAGCGGGCCGCCACCATAACCGATAGCTACGCTATCGGCTGTGGTCTCCAATGTGCTCCCGCAAAATCGGAACTTCTGCACATCAGATCCGATCCTAAGGACAACACGAGTTTGCAAATCTCTCTGACGGGAGGCCCCATCAAAGAGGTCGGGGAGCTCCGCATACTAGGTCTGTTCATCCATAACAGGCTCAGCCCGGAATCCACTATTGCCAAACTCAAGCGCGTAGGCGAACAGGTCGGACGCATGATCCATCGCGTTTCTAACAAGCGCGGCGGGTTGCGAGGCAGGGACGCGCTTCGGCTCGCCCATGCCTTCGTGACCAGCAGGATCCTCTACTCCGCTCCCTACCTTCGCACTACGAAACAACAAGAAATAAGAATCGACATCATCGTTAGAAAGGCTACAAAGCGAGCACTGGGCCTCCCAGTGGCCACCTCCAATGCTAAGTTGTCGGCGTTGGGGGTGATCAACTCCTACCAGGAGTTACGAGAGGCCCACCTCGTGAACCAATATACGCGACTCTCGCAGACGGCATCCGGGCGCCGCCTGCTAGACCGCTTGCACATCCAACACGAGTGCACTCCAGAGGAGACGTGTCGGATTCCGGAGCTATGGCGTCACAAGCTCTGGGTCCCTCCACTCCCGCGCAACATGGACACACATACACACGAAGGCAGACGAGAGGCGCGCGCTCGGGCCCTCGAACACCAACACGGATCCAAACAGGGTGTATACTACGTTGACGTGGCAGGGCCGTCGCCCAATGGATTCTACACGGCCGCAGTAGTTCACCAGGATCAATGCGTTAACGGGCTCTCCTTTCGAGCTCGAAATTCAGCACAGGCTGAGGAAGTAGCCATTGCGCTTGCCGCCTCGGACTTGAATTCGAAGGTAATCGTGACAGATTCGCGTCGAGCCTGTCAACACTACCTGGCTGGCGAGATTTCACCTTTAGCCTGGAGTATATTAAAGCGCGCAGTGAGGGAATCGGACCCTTCGCCCAAACGCATAGTTTGGACTCCAGGCCATCAGGGCGTTAGAGGTAATGAGGCTGCGGACGCGGCTGCCCGAGCGCTTACCTACCGGGCACCTCACCCAGGCTCTTCCGGCTCGGAGATTGTGCAACCGCTTCTGCGGTTCAGAGAAATTCTGGACGACTATTGCGAACGTCATCGTCTTTTCCCGGTCCCTGCTAAGGGCCTGAGTAAAGCTGATGAGCGAACTCTGAGGCGCTTGCAGACCAACACTCTGTTGTGTCCTGCAATAGTGAAACATTTCGACCCCAAAATTGATGGGCGCTGCCCTCACTGTGGGGAAGTTTCCGATACCTTCCACATGGTTTGGGCCTGTCAAAAGAATCCTTCCCTTCCCCCCAATCCTTCCCCTTCCCGAGAGGCATGGGAGGCAGCCCTGCTCAACTGCTCGGGGCTGGAGTCTCAGAGGGCTCTAGTCCAACGGGCGCGAGTAGCGGCCTCGTCCAGCGGGGTCCCGGACTAAGGACTCCACCTATGTAAAGGGCCATTTTTGGTCTGCAAACTCTCCTGTTGTTTATTAAAAGTTTTCACCACCACCACCGAGGGCCTATGCATGGCTTCAGTGCCGCGTTTCTGCCACAACGTTGTCAATGCCAACGCATGCGGCGCACATCTGTTACTACCGCCTTAGAGCGTGACGTGCCCACTGTCCTAGGGGGCCAGTTATGCGCCTTTCCTTTGCTTTCGAAGCTCCCGCTCTTCGGTTTCGTAACTTAAAGCACGACTAAGGTGTTCACTGTCCCAGGGGGCCTGTTATGCACCTTTCCGTTCGTTTGCTCTATCTGAAAGACAAATGGTGAAAACTCCAGACACAGTGGCACTGGTTTTATGGCTCACACTGTTGGCCAAAGTTCTCTCTACAGCTGTCGACCTTCCCCTCAACACACCCACAGACAGATTACTAGGCCTGGGCCTCCACAATACGATCGGGGAACTGGTGTAGGCCCACCGACAGGCCCAATACATCAGGCTCACACAAACCTCCACAGGTCGGTATATCCTGGACACCCTCGGAATCAAAATACCGGCCAACGACCCAACCCTCCTCGCCATCCCACGATCCCTTCACCGAGAGCTCCTCATCAGGCCGCTCCCGAGGAATATGCACCCGTCCCACAATGAGCAGCGCCGCAGAGCCCGTGCGAAGGCACTCCATCGAGCGTACGGCCCCCAGCCGGACGCCGTGTGGGTGGACGCTGCCTGCACGGGTGATGAAGCGACAGCAGCTGTGGTGGACTCCTCTTTATCCGCCCTCCTCACACTACCTCTCCCTCCAGACACGTCCCCAGAGGCTGCAGAGGAAGCCGTCATTGCCCTTGCTATAACCCGCACGGAAGGCCGGTACATTTTAAGCGATTCTAAAACTGCGATTCTAAATTTTGCTCGAGGCCGAGTCCATGTGGCTGCTTTTCGGATACTGGACTCGCCCGATGCACCCCCGCCCCGCCATGTGGAGCTGATATGGGTGCCCGCGCACTCCGGGAATCCCGGAAACGAGGCCGCCAACCTTTTAGCCCGAGGTTCTTTAAACCGGGCTCAGGTGGCCTCGGCTCGGGGATTCACGAAGGATCGCATGCACTCATTCAGTGAGCTGACCCAGGCATACAGCGCCTCTCGCCAGCTCTACCCCCCGCCCCACCCCTCCCTAGATAACAGACACGCAACACTCTGGCGCAGATTACAAACACATACTCTCCCCTCGCCCCTTACCCTAACCCACTATCATCCCTCCTTCCCCACTCCTGCTTGCGCCCTATGCCCAGAACCCTTCGCTTCTTCCCTCCACATCCTTTCCCTCTGCCCGGCGGACCCTCCCCCGCGGGACCTAGAGAACCTCAAGACCTGGGAGGACTGGGAGACCCTGCTGCGCTCGGAGGACCAGGCCGTGCAGACCATCGCCACCGGCCGTGCTGCCAGTGTTATGGACCTTCGGAACATAAACACTTGAGTGCAGTGGGGTCGTGCGGGGACCCTGGGGCGTGCCCCGAATTCCTCTGTAAATAAAGTTTTGTCTCTCTCTCTTCAGGACGAGGTATTAGAATAGTTATTATAGGATAGCACGTGCGAACAAAGCTCGCCAGCAAAAAAAGCCCGAACTTTGTGCTAATAGGATTGCTCCCCAAATTAGAGGAAGAGGGCCGAGAAGGCCATAATTAAAAGACTGACAACTCATTACAGCCACTATGCAGAAAAAAACACTGTAACAACATGAATGACAGGCCAATTAGAAGCCAAATGAAAGCCGTCGTTTCTAGAACACGTGCGCTGTTTTTGAAATGTTCGGCTTGTCAGTGCACGTTAAGGAACCCCAGGTGGTCGAAATTTCCGGAGCCCTTCACTACGGCGTCCCTCATAGCCTGAGTTGCTTCGGGACGTTAAACCCCAACAAAATAAACTAAAGTAAACAAAACAAGGAGTTGTGCTGCCAGACTGCCCGTTCTTCGGACTTGTAGGAGGGAAGGGATTCTGCGTTTTTTTCTCTTACTTTATGAGGAACTTCAGTGCTCTTAACACACATTTATGCTCTTTGTACTCCATATTTCTGACTCGATTTGAAGTAGCGTGGAACATCGAGTCCTTTCTTTGAAACAGGCTTCGCTTGATCGCTGTTACGGGGGCTCATCTAAGTACACATTAACAATGCCGGGTGTTCTTGATGGGGAGAGTGCATCATGAGACCAACTGCTAAGCAATCAATGATACACCAAACATCGGTTACCAGGAGGCAAAAAAGTTTTGTTTGATTAGAGTGTCTTCTTTTGCAGAATTTGTGTGAATCCAATACTAAACATCTAGAACTTTTATCTGTTTAGCATTCTTTGAACAGTGCCAAGGGCGTTCGCAAATCAACAAACATCACGCAGATAGGGTGCAGACGCGGCAACCTCATGGTAGAGCACCCGCTTCTCGTTTGGAAGGCGATGCGTTCTATCCCTAGTGCCAACTGGTAACCACCGGTTTTTCTATAGGTACAAGGCATCCCTGGACTGGTTTTCGGCTTTTGCGGGGTGAATTGTTCGTAGAAAGTGTTTTGGAGCAAAGCGTTGCGTTCACGGGTCAGTGAGAACCTAAGTGGTGGCCGTGTAATAGAGCATCCGCGTCGCATTAGTGAGGTGCTCCCTACTGGCGATCAAACTTATTACCTCCTTAATGGGAGGCGGATGCTCTGCCATAAGCATACCGCTTTGTTGGATGCAAGCGTACGAAGAAAAAGGCTTTATAGACTGAGGTGGAGAGCTTCGAGGCGCGTCTTCTCTCCACGCTGAAAGGAAATGTTCAAGAACTTGAACCTTACCTGCGGTACGCTCAGAGAAATAAGCTAGCATTCACTGAAGAACACCTGAAGAGCTTGCTCCGATGTGTATGACTAACAGTGAGAAACGTAAGCGCAACTCAGTTCATTCGCCTCATTGCGATTTCCACCGCGCAAGCACAATTAAGTTGACGCGACGGCCCCTCAGCCGAAATGCCCGTTGTTGATGTAATCAACAAATGCTTTACGCGGTTTGCAGTGGAGACAGCTTGAGGCGACACCTGCCTGTTGACAATAAGGCGCCAACACTGCCGATACCTCTCAAGGTGTAAATCTTTTAAACTTAGCAATAACCGAGAACTGGTCATTCGTCGCAGTCTCGAGTATAACGAGGCTAACCACCGTTAAACGCAAGCGATGCCCCCTCTCATCTCCTACAGGCTTGTTCGTCCTTACCGCGTCCACTACAACATTGCAAATTTATTAATTTTAAAGCTTCGGTGACGGCTTTATGGCCCGCTGCAAAACTAAGCAAATGAAAATGAGTGCCTCTAAACCACCACAAGAAAAAAGCTCGCAAATGGGAGGAGGGGCGCTGACCATCGTGCCGTGATTGATCTACAAAACAGGACGAGGTTTGTTTAAACACTCGACTACGTGATAATCTGTTAGTCAAATTACAGACAGCGAGAATTGAAATGGCGAGAGTTGCCCTTTGAGGGGAGGAATCAGATTAGCTATTAATGTTGGAGTAGCGGGAACTGAACGTGCCAAGAAAAGGAAGAAAAGGCCGAACGCCAAAAAATGGACACGTGTAGTCTGTAACATGTCGAGCCTGTACAGTGAGGCATTGAACATAAGAAACCGCAGCGAACTGCATTTGTCCTGCAAAAAGAGAATAGTAACAAGTGGAACGGTGGGGCTAATTAAATTTAAAACTAAAATGTATCTGTACAATAGCACATGTCGTGTTTCAGACAATCTCGGCCTTTGGTCTTTTTATTTTTGCAGTGCTCTGCACGCGCTGCTAATACAGCTACACTGACTCGCTGTGTAATAGAACAAGCGAAGTTTGAAGTAAATATACCGGGTGTAGCGAGCACTTCCAGGAATTTTCAAAAATAGGCTTTTGAGGTGAAAATATTTCTTTTGAGGCATAGTATTACCACTGTTGGCGCACACTAGTAAACCGGTGAAACGTTTTAAGTCGTAAGCTGGTTAACTAATTTGCTCGTCGCGAGCAGTGCGATGTGTGAAATATGCCATCTGTTTCAGGTACGGTGCATTTTGGCTGATGTATGTATTTCTAGCGCACTGCTTCTTTGCAGGGAATACAGAGATGGGGCACATCATACTGAAAAGCTATCAAGAACCTGATAAATTCATGCACAGCATAGTCATGGTAATGAAACTGGAACAAAGACTTGCGTGCGTAGAGGCGCAGATTACGTAAATAATTTGGAGCGAATAAAATGCCAATATATCGGTAGGTTGGGCCTTACATAGACATAACCTGGACGCCGCAGCCTGCTCGAACTCCGCAGCTCGAAGTAATCTTCGTTTGCTGTTGTCGTAGACTAGTGACACATGTCATGCCAGTGCATGACACCCGAGGCACCACATGAATTTCCCGTGCTTACGTAGAACGTAAAACTGTGGTATTTCTCATTAATGGAAGAAAGAAAAACCGGGCACGAAAGGCAGTAAACAGTGCTAATGTGGGGCGGCCTTCCGCTTGTTACTTGACTCTCTGATCGTTGTGCTCTTTACCGCTATTATTTCTTTTGCGTCCTCCCTAGACCAATGATAACTGCGGACTGGAACGAGAACTGCAGAGGAGGCATCCATTTTTCTGTTTAAACCGGCACTAGGTATGCGACATTCTCTTCGAATAAAGAATAAAAAGAATAAAAGTCAAAAGAATAAAAAAGAATATAAGTCATTAACCGCTCCACATACTTTTATGCTTTGACATTTGCGCGAAGCTATGCTGTGGCAAAAAATTACCTTTTTATCTCGTTCTCAGCCATGTTTTACAGGGCAACGTAGTGAACAATTCGATCCAAGAACATTCAGACTGATACGTACTACAACGCAGGGCACCGCAAATACAGACCGAGTTGCGTGAGGGCCGCAGGTGCGTCGCTTTCAGCTTCTATTTATTATTTTTTCAAGGAATTCCAGCTAACCTGTCTGCTACAGGTCAACCGCTTCATACCCTATGATTGAAGGATTTCTAGCAAAAACAATATTTAAACAAGAACATAAATCCTGCGACAATAAATTACTGTGCGGCTTTACTACAACAATCTATGGGTGCGATGGGCTCTGCATTCCGTATAGTGCTGCAAAATTTTCTGTCTTCATTGAGCTCTCGGGTGTGAGCCCGGCTTCCTGGTCGTTATCCTGAGGAGAGCACGGGATTCGGATACCCGTGTTTGTTGCAGGGAAGGGCTCCTGGTGAAAACTATCAAGTTCTCATCCCGCAGAAACCTCTCATCGGTGACTATGTCTTCACTGCAGCGTCTTGCCTTCCTGGTTCTGTGCAGCTTCCAGCCTTTCGTATTCGCTGCTCAGATGCAGTACACATGGCCGGAAGTACTCGATGAAGGACTTCCGGATGCCTTCGAGGTATGAAAAGAGCACGGGTATTGTATGCTCTCTTTTTTAGTTCACTTAACGTAGTATTGCATTACGCTTTTCTGTCTTTTTTTTGTTACTGCGGGAATTCAAGGCTTTATCACTTCAGCCCCAACCATGCAATGCGAGCGAATGCTTGTTAGCAACTTTCGCACGGAATGTTAAAAATGCAGCACTGGCTCGGCTCCCATCTTCCTGAGGCTGCACTATGGGAGCCTAACACAAGGAGAAGGCAGCCACGCATTTCTCTACGGGCGGCTGTTGTGGTTGGGCCGTGGTAAAATTCTTTCATGATGGGAATCGGGCAGCTTCTTGGAGCTCTTCCTCCATTTTACTTAGCAAGAATACTTCCAACCCTTGCATTCCGCCTTTTATGATATATCTCTTTCAAGTTCACCATCGCGAATTCAATCGGCAGAAACGAATATACCAAGCTGCCTAATAGTTGCTCTAGGAGCTTAAACCACAAGTGCATCAGAGTCTCTTTAGCGGGATACGATGCATTGATGATGTCCTCAGGCTGAATGGCACATACCCGATGCATTCAGGTTCTCATTTTTTTTTCCTTTCAGGCGCACAAGTACGCAGCAGCCTGCTTTACGAGGTTATAAACTACATCTGCCTTTAGCTGTTCTCGAAACTTTAGTGATTTTGTGAGAAAAATACTTCAAGAAATTTTGATATTATGGCTCCAATGATCGACAGTGAGCGTCCAGTCTTTCTGCGCCTTTTGTTGTAACACGTTGGCTTTATTGTAAGAACGAATGGCGAGTCTTCTTTCTAGTGTATTTGATACGACAGTGCGCATGTCCGCTGCTTCTGCTTCTTGATCTTTCTCGCGAATTATGACTTTCCTCTTTTAATTAAAAATCTCCCGATCCATTGTACTCCAAAGGCATGTTACACACTTTTGGATGTTCAACTTGCCGTATTATTCTCTGTACAATAGCTCCAATTAATTTCCTCTTTTCTGTAACAGCAGCATTATTGCTTATAATATCGTAAAGGAAATAAAGAAAAGCAGAAAAAGCCATTTCCATATCTTCTGAATAATGTTTTTGCAAAACCGCGGTGCAGATAAATGACGGGAACATCTCAGCACTCATGCTACACGCTATGTCGTAGAACACGCGGAAAAAATTACGAACTACGGAGGGAGAGTTTGGTTTCGTTTAACGAGGTTTAACGTCCGAAAGTGACCCAAGCTATAGGGTGGCCTGAGTGGTGGGCTTCGGATAATTTAAGCACCTGGGGTTTCTTTAACGCGCACTGACATCGCGCAGTACACGGGCCTCTAGCGTTTCGCCTTCATCGAAATGCGATGGCTATGGCCAGGATTGAACCTGCGGCATCCGTGCATTAGTCGAGCACCTTAACCACTGAGCCACCGCGGCGGCTAGTGCTAAAGTTATGAGGTACAGAGAGGTGACGAAGTTTTAAAGCTTTCTTTTGAATATGCTCTATTGAAACGTTCGCCATGACATTATATGCAGTTTTATGTTCTTGTCAGGCAGCTCTCATACACTCCCTGAACAAAATTTCGAATTCTGCTGGCTCTTCTCCTCAGCGTGAATAGCGTCATGGCTTGGGAATTTTGCACTGCTCATGCAATCGTATTGGGCAAAAGTAGGTACCGTATTTGTAAAGCTTTAGTAGCCAAATGGTTTACTTTTTATTCAGGCCGTGTGGCTAGAATGCATCTTTAGTGATCAACATCACCTGAAAGTAATCAGCTTTATTTTACTGTTCCTTTTAATGGATAGGATTTCCACGAATGCTGGAGGAGGCCTCAGAAGCACGGCTTAGAAGCAAGCCTCTGGATTCCAAACTTTTGAGAAATGATGTGCATAATTAGATAGGACTAGACTAGGACTTCAATCTGAATCAGTTATTGCTTGACTGAAGCAGATGCCAACACTCAAATGTCGATCTTGTTGCGTACGAGCGCCCTTTCTAAAGAATGGTGAAAACAGAATCTTCCTCAATCATGTTCTTAGCAGTTCTTCCTGCAGCTTGCCGAAAAAACTGGGTGGGCATGCTGCTGCGCAGCGGTTCGAAGCAGCTCTCCTTTTTTCCTCCAGAGGAACAGCCGTTTTTTATGATGAAAGCCACCAGAATTATATTGTGAAAGCTTCTGAATGGCTTCAGATTCGTTGGCGAATCTTCTTCACGCACAAAACAATGTTGTTCTGCCAATTTAGGTTTTTCTACATGTTCAATTACATGATTTTAAGTAAATGCGCAGTTTAGTCAAAGAGCACCATGGTTGACGTGTTTGCTCCTCTCAAAATGAGGCGAAACATTAATTTTCGCAAGCATTTGAACGAAAAGTACCATGCACGCGGAAAACTTGTGCGCATTAAAATCGAGTTGGTGTCCAGTGGCTTAGAGAAAGGGAACCATGCACATCTGGGATTCAAGGTGGATGCTGCGATCATTGGGCCACCGCCGCTTCAAAAATTAATGCTTGCGCCCGAGACTTGTTCTGCCTGGGCCCACAACGTCAGTTGTATCAGTGGTGGAAGAAGCAAATACAGATTTTCCCCCATTGAAATTGATAGGTTGTTCTTGGCATCATTCAGCACAGATCTACTTCAGATGTTTCGTGAAATCGGAAAGCACAAATCTTGATGAAACTTTTTGAATCGACGATATGTGCAGAAAATTTTCGGAACGGCCAGCGTCTCAAACTTTATATCTGCTTCAATGGCATTTAACGTCTCTTGGTTGTTCTCGCTTAGTTTTTTCTCTTAGCGGCGATGTTTACCTCACTGAATGCTGTCGCCGGCTAGGAACTACTTTCTTTTCCTTCAAGTAAAGTTCCACCCTTGAAAACTCCTTGGAACAGCTATAGAAATGTTGCGCGGGAAGAAACCCGACATTTGAAGGATACTGACTGAATCACGAATTTCCAAGGCTGCCTAAAAGCACTTTTTAAATCGACCACAAAAATTGTGTGGCGCTACTGTCCTGCCCGCTGAATTTCAAGCGCCGACTGAGTGTTGTGCGGAACACAAAAAATTAAGGCCTAGAGGAAGGGCGATAAACACGGCACTCTGAAACATGCCGAGCTTAACCGGAAGTGGGCGTTGCAGAAAGCCGCAGCCATCAAGTGACAATGCAGAATTCTGAAGCATAGCGTCTAGCTCTGAAGCCCAGTTGTTAGGCCAACTCCTGAAGATGACGATAAGAACGACGACGATTTTAATAGCGAAATATGACCTTGATCGAAGGGTGCCACGTTGTAAGGTTTGTAGCCTGCACAAGGTGCGTTCACACAGCCTTTTTTCGAAGCAGTTAACCCCTGAAAAAGCCTAGCACCAGGGAAAGTGAAAGAATGCACTCACTGCAAAACCGGTAGGTAGCAGGCTGCTCTATAAAACCCACTATCGAAGCTTGAAAGGTGACTACTGGCAATGACGTCTTATCCCTGGACTGTGCGGGCCAGCTTCATCGGCCTGTTGTGCATTAACTATCCTGAAGTCATTATGATACTTCGCATGAATGCTGCTCGCTTGACTTAATTGAACTCATAGCATAGGCAGTGCATAAAAAGCAGCGCAAGCGCTTATAAGGCGTTTTTTCTATTGCTAATGGTTACTGCGTTCATCGCGAAGTTTTACTTGCAGAATCAGGAAAAGGCTCTGTCAGCACTTGGAATCAGTGGAACGTTATAGGGATTTCCTATAAGCTCTTTACCATTGCAATTGCTAATAGAATTGCAGAAACCTTAGACATCAATCCAACCAAAGGGCCATACTGGCTTTCGTAAGTGACACTCGACACTCGACAATAGACAATATTCACACTCTCAGTTAATGATAGGTGATCAGAAAACGCGAAAAATATAAAGGACCCCTCTTGATAACGTTTACAGGTCACGAGATAGCATATGACTCACTCAAAACCTGAGCAGTCATGCAGGCACTACGCAGTTGGTAGAAGAGGCATATGTAAAAGCACAACGAAATGTCCATAGAGGCTGCAAAGCCATCACAGTATTCTATATACAGAAAGTAATAAAACTCAACAAAAGGAGGGTGTTAGGCAGGTAGGCACGATATATCCAGTGCTTTTAACAATGTGTTTATAGAGAGTATTCTGAAATTTAGATTGAGAAGAGTTGAGGATAAGATGTAATGGAGAATTAGTAATCAGCGATTTGCTGATTACATTGCCTTACTAAGTAACTCAGGGGACGAAATGGACAACATGGTCTGTGCATGACCAAGAGAAGCAAAGTAGGGAAAAAGGAGTAGCAGTTTACGATGGGTAGCGAAGCATTAGAAGCTGTAAGGGATGCAGCTACTTGGGGTAGGTAGTGACCGTAGATTCGAAACACAAGAATGAAATAACTAGCTGGATAATAATGAGGGGGAGAGCATCTGGCAGGTACTCTCAGATCATGAATGGCATTTTAGGAGCCTCGCTGAAGAAAAGTATATAACAGTTGTATCTTACCGTTACTTACCGGAGGTGCAGAAACTTGGCGGCTAGTGAAGCGAGTTGTATTTATATTGAGGACAACACAGTGAAATATAGAAAGAAAAATGATAGGCGTAACGTTAACGTTAAGGGAAGGGACTTAACGTAACGTTAAGAGAGAGGAAGACAGAATAGTGGGTCAGGCAACTAACATGAGTTTATGAAACCCTATTCGAAATCAAGTAGAAGAAACGGGCAATGGCAAGGCATGTCATGCGAAGGCAGGGCAACCGAAGGCTGTTAAGATTAACGGACAGAATCCCAAGAGAAGCAAGCGCAGGAGGAAGCGCTTGAAAGTGAGGTGGGCGGGTGGGATTAGGAACTTTACGGGGGTAAGGTGGCCGCAGCTGGCATAGGACCAGGTAAGTTGAAATGACATGGAGTAGGGCTTTGTCCTGCGGTGGGCATAGCTAGACTGCTGCTGATGATGATACGCGATTTTGTTGTATGTAATTTTTCATTGCAAAGGCCAGAAGCAAAAACCGTGGGTCCCTAAGTCCCCATCGTCCATGCAAGAAATGAAAAACGATGTTTTGAAGAAAAGAATTCGGGAGAGTGCCCTCGCACTAACAGAAGCCGCTAGTGCCTCTTGGGGCTTTCTGCACCTCATCAGGGGCGCCGATACAAACTGTAGCGGTGCCCTAGTGGTATAAACATCCGCCTCGCTTTCTCTATTCTTGGGAGAGGCGGGCCGATCCTGTAGCTGGACTACACGCGAAACTATAGACACTTCAGGTCGCTAAGATTAACGATTCTTTGGGTGACCAATGCACAGTGACGAGCTGCAGCCTGAACTCATCGACATGAAAGAGGTACATGGACGGGGTGGCGAAACAGAGGCTCCCCTCTCTCGGTCCCTTGCGCGATGTGTCGGGTTTTGATTAGCCGGACACTCACCGGACTTCCAATGAACGGGCTCATTTTCGGTGAAATGATGCATGAAAAAAATGGGCATTCAAACCCTCCCCAACCCTAGTCACGCAGACCAAAAACAAGTTGGCTATTGCTCCTTCCGGTCAAGCTGCGCTTCTGTCAGTAAAACCAAGCAGTCGTAATCATAAGAACAAAATAGCAGTCACCCAACCTGGTGCAGAACATGACCACCATGCTTCATCTGAATACCTGGAAGTAATGGCGAAAAGTATTTTTCTTTAAATATTGCAGTTGTAATCATGGGCAGCTGATACTTGTACTAATGACAAGCTTGGTGCGGTAGCACATTCAGCTAGTCAAATACGCGTCCTTGTGCGTAAGCGCCAAGTTACATGGTTACATGCGGGCAGTTTCGCCCAGGAACACACCGTAAAAGTAACATCTCGCTTGGCATTACCGCAGGAATTATGCTGTCAGGAATAATCTGGGATGACACGTGAGCGCTCGCATCTGTACCAGCGCCTCCGCTCATGATACCGGCGTGACAAGAGCATAAATGAACCACGATGTTTGGGGGTGTAGTTTTGTTTAGACGGTGCGATGTTCCTGAATGCACAGGTTGCGGAAGGAAACGAACAAATATTGCGAGGTGATCAGCAAACAAAATGTAAGCTCGGAATTTCTAGTTTACGCTTGCCTTTTGTCCCTTGAAATGCAAGAGCTGCTATCCGCACATTTCCGCCTGACGATTACCAAGTCTTTCTTGTGATGGACAAAAACGTGCTTCAGGGCGTGTTATATTATTGTGAAGTGCGGTATGACAGCTTTTACCCCAAACTTCTAGTTCGACGTGCCAGCGAGTTGTAATAGTCAGAAGAAATAAATCTTAGGTCGCATAAATGTGTCTAGACATCTAGTGACGAGGCTGTTTTAGGGTGAAGTGAACCGAACTGAAGGAAGTATGCGATAACGTACAGGTATCCTACAGTCAGTTTACAATATTTGCTTTATCCCCTTCTCGCCACAACAATGTGGCTAGCTGGACATCAGTCCAGATTAATTACCCTTCCGGAGTTTGCTTATTTCTGGCCATCTCTCTGCCTTCGCAGGTTTTCGAAAACGTTGAGTATGGCGTGGCCGTTAGGGACGTCAACCCCGACCCCATGTTCAAATGCCTGACAGCACGGCGTACTGACCTCGACTTGGAGGGCCCTTCAGCGACGTATGTGTGGTCTTTAAATGCAGGAGGAGAGCCGAGGTGAGCATATTCTGGTGCCACACGCTCTCCGTGGAGTAGCGTGATGTTTTCTGCTGATAAGTTGGTCAAAGGGGTATGAGCCGCGTTCAACTCCCGAAGGAAGAAATGGTTCGTGCCACGTGACTGTAGCCAGCGCTTTGCGTTGAAAACGGCGAAGGAAGGGAAAAGCGCCTATTCAGTTCACTAAACCAAACAATGGAGACGCTCCTGCCGCTTTCGAAAGAATACAGGCAATGAAAAAGGAGACTGAAAAGAAGTGGAGCTGGTCTTACGCGTACTTGCGAACAAGTACCTGCGAACGCCAATCGACGCTGCTTAAAATGCATTAAAACTGGACAACAGCAGAGTTCATAACGTGCTGCATGCGTGCTATACTTACGGTATCGTTGATATTCCGCCACGCAAGCAGTAGTATGCTCATCTGTCGAACGGTTTGTCGTTATTTCGCGCTTGAATATAGAGGATAAATTGGGAACCAACTTAAGTTTCTCTTCAGCGTTCACTGACATCGGTTGTGGGGAAGGAGGGCCTGTTTGAGCAACGAAGAGTGCTTAATCAAGAAGGCCTTCCTACGCCTGTTCTTTCTTGTGTATAGTGCCCATAGAGTGACTACATCTCCTCTTATCCAATCGTTCTTTAATTTAGGCGATAAACGAATGCTTACTAAATTAAGTTAACCCGCCGTTTCGGAGCTTACTCAGTTCATTCATTAGGTGTGGCCGCGGTCTAGTTGCTTCTTGGCTTTTTTAAACCCACGTATAGGCAACCGCTCGGCCACTGATAGCATAAAAGGAATATAGGAAGCAGGAAGTGCACCGAGGAGCGGTTAACGCCACTCCGCATCTGTTGAATGACTCCGTTACACCGCATCTATTGACTCAAGTAGGAGCCTCCTGCGCTGTTGTGGATCAGACTCCAACGCAATGGTTCCGTCAGTCATTCCTGTGGTCTCCTTCCTCGCAGTGCTGGCTACCGCGCTCCCATCCCTGTTCATTTGTCTGACAGCTTTGTGCTGCTTCATTCTTTCGACCCGCCGCGGTGGCTCAGTGGCTACGGCGCTGGGCTGCTGGCCCGAAAGACGCGGGTTCGATCCCGGCCGCGGCGGCTGAATTTCGATGGAGGCGAAATGCTAGAGGCCCGTGTACTGTGCGATGTCAGTGCACGTCAAAGAACCCCAGGTAGTCGAAATTTCCGGAGCCCTTCACTACGGCGTCCCTCACAGCCTGAGTCGCCTTGGGGTTGGTTTTCTGTATACAGAAGACCGCGAGCCTTTTTCGTGCCTTGTGACTAGAACATCAAGAAAAGGAAAGGTGCCCTGCTGTTCACATCCATGTCTTGTCCGGTGGAATTTGAATGGAACTGGAGGTTTTCATATTCAGAATTTTTATCAAGCAGAAGCAATCGTCTACGTAACTTAGGAACAACTTTGGCTGGGGACAAAAGTTGCCAAGTTCCCTTCTCTTGATGTCCTCGATGTCCACTCCCCACAGCGCATCTGTCGTAACATATGACGTAACAGAAAGAGGAACTAAAAGAGCACAGTCATCTTAGACCTCCAGAGCAACAGATACCCAAACTTCTTCTTTCTACATAATACTCAAAACCAAAAAGACCGCTGGAAAAACTATTCTATCATTGACACAAGCACACCCCATTGGCAGAATGCGTATGCATTCCATTTGCAAAAGGCAGGGATGGAATGCGACTAGAAATGTAAACAAAGGATTGACTTGGACGGAGCCATTGCCCTAGAGACCAAACCGCACCCGCGCAGGAGGCTCCTACTTCAGTCATGGCACATTAAATAGGCGCGGGGGAATGTTACCCCTACTCTCAGAGCACTTCCCTCTTCCTACACCCAAAGCTTACGTTCAGTAACCCAGCGGTTGAATATACGAGGTTTTGACAAAGCCAAGCTGTAACTCACCCGCAGTCTCATCTGGTCGAGAAAGAGAGCAGACATCGAAACGTCGTGTTATCTTAATTCAATCGGAGTTCTTTTCTCGCTTTCTCTATCAAACATGTCTCTGTAGAATGTTTTCTTTTGAGTGCTTCCTTATTCTTCCTTTTATTTATTATTCACTCTTTCCCTTAAATTTCCTGCCACGATTAAGATGCACAGCTTGAATGCGGCAGTCCATGTGCACTGCACCCGTCTCATTCCTTCGGTAGCATACACACCACCTGAATTAGTCTGTCAAAGGCGGTGGTAATAAAATATTCTCTGCTCTCTTCCACGTTCCTGTACAGCGCTTATACGCCCATTACTTTGTCGGCACGTGGTTGTTTTTAAAGAAGGATGCATACAATTATATTTTCAATTGCCTTGACTGAAAAGAGCTTTTTCTGCCTGTTTTCCATCCGACCACACCGGCGCAGAACTTCCAAAAATAAAACGCAGTAAAGAAAATTAGCGCCAGGCTGGATTCGAATCCACGCCTCCTGGACGATAGGCTGACGTCCTAACGACTCGGCCACAACATTGCTTTATTGTTAGATTTTCACCTGCCTGACAAGACACCAAAATTGGGTTTGCACGGAAAGAAGAACGTACGCCGATAATTTAATTAACCAGCATGGCTTGCTTCTAGATATTAAAATTCGTTTAGCGTGAACAAAGGTTATTACTTGAGAGCCATTCAGGAACATGATCAGCTAATATTGTACATAAAAAAACCAGCGCATGCTTTCCCGAAAAACATGCGCCAGGTGCATCTGGGTCACAGTAATAACCAGCCATTCGGGAGCGCCAACTACTGTGTAGGCCCTTTAGCGTTAACAAATCGAAAGGTACACCGTCCTCGTTTTCTGTGGATAGGTACCGGATCCCATACTTGTCTAGGCGTAACTAGATTGTTCTTCGCAAAAAATCCCAAAAATGAGCCCTCTTCCACGAAGCAATGCTGAAAAACGTGGTCTATTGTCTCAGGTTGTTTGCAAGCCAGTGCGAACCCCTTCGTTGAAATAATCCCGTTCTCTCTGAAACCTTCTTAACTGGAAATGTTCCGAAGAGAGTAAAAAAAATCTAGGCGCCACCAGCAACCGAAACTTTCCTTTTAAATTGCACACGGAAACTCGGCCACTGCCGTAAGGTTGCTGTTAATTGTTCTACCTGGTATTCCTAGATACCTGAAAAGGAATTGGCGATTTAGGTGTTTTAAAGATGGTCACTGGTCATAATGAAAAAAAAAGTTGATGCGGAAAACAGATAAAGAAAAGACATGGAGTGCAGAAGCTGATTAGATAAACTAAATTACGCGAGACAAGACGAAGCAGCGGGTATAAAACACCAACAACAGTAACAACAATAACAACAACAAATATAACAAAAATAACAGTAACGACAATAAAAACAACAAAAGTAACAACAATAACAACAACAACAGTAACAACAATAACAGTAACAGTAACAACAATAACAGTAACAGCAGTAACAACAATAACAACAACAGTAACAACAACAACAACAACAACAACAACAACAACAACAACAACAACAACAACAACAACAACAACAACAACAACAACAACAACAACAACAACAACAACAACAACAACAACAACAACAACAACAACAACAACAACAACAACAACAACAACAACAACAACAAAATCTCGTGCGCAAACGTGCCGCGGACGAGATCTAACGCCACGAGGCGGCGCTCGTGGCCGCCTTCTACAGGGCGTTCACATCCGGGCTTGCAAAGAGGCTGAGCCAACTCTGCACCGGTCTCCTCGCCTTCTGCCGCATCTGCAGCAGCAGACCGGAGGGCCAGCTGTGAGCAGCGACCTTTAGCAGAGCAGATATTTCGCCAGCAGGGCTTACGCCACCGACTTGAAGCTCCAAAGCTCCAACGCTGTAACGCTCGACGGCAGGCCAATCGCGCCGTGAGCAAAATAGCATTCGAAATCGTTTTGTTTCCACTCAACCAAAAAGCTACCAGATAACATTTACCAGATACCAGAAAAGCTACCAGCGGCGAGAATGAGTTTTCTGTATTCTAAAAACTCATTTGAATATTACTGACGCAGGCCTGCAAGAATCTGAGTAAACAAGGAGCCCAACAGCAACAGTTAAAATGTTTGCTCTTGAATATCAGTTAACCAGCCCTATAGTTAGCACGTCTTAGTTGCATCCTGATGCACTGCACTGTGGACCATACTATGGAGAACAAAGTACTTTTCTAACTTAGAAGCCTATTTTCGAAAAATGCTCACAGTCTAATGTGAAATGCGCTTTGTAGCTAGAGTAAACAATTTCTTACAGAAAGCGCGCAAACGTGACCCTTAGCCAAAGCTGGTTTGGTTTATTGAGGTTTAACGTCCCAAAGCAACTCAGGCTATGAGGGACCGCAGGCTATGAGGGCTATGAGGGCCAAAGCTGCATCCACTATTTGCATCACTGTCTTGTGATATATTTACCATATTTTTTATTATGTTGATCACGGATGGACCAAAGCCTGTGAACTCTATTTCAGTCCACAAAGTGCCAGTCTTCGTTTAACAAGAGAAGCTGTCGACAAGCAGTAACCCTTTTCGTTATCTCTGTTTAATTTTGGTTCTCAAGGCCGATGAAACGTGCTCAAGTGGATGGTTTCCGGACATCAAAGAGTATGTGTAGATAGCACTACATGCCCACAGTCAATTATAATTGTGAATGAGATCGATACTTTCTATCTCTTTTTGGAAGGTTTGCACCTTTTTCTTATTTTCGATTCATGTGCAGATGAAAACATGCCATAAATAGGTTGTTAAGAGAAACAACGCTTTTATTTAACATCTTCCCGCCTTGTTCTTGCTCTCCTTTCCATTTGCAGAACAAACGCCACGTTGTACTACACTCCGGGGCTCTCCGATGGTTCGGCTCGCCTAGTTGTAAACTCGGGTAAGACAGGTGATCCTATCTTAGTGACCTCACTCTGGCTGCCCTTAGTCGTGGTGCTGTTACTAACGTATGCCACTAAGCAAGTATCTAAAGAAGTGAAAATTACTGACAGTAGCTTCTCCTGTTTCGCAGTTCAGAGTCATTGCTTCGTTACCCGAAAATCTTCCGTATCCTTTGCTCTATTAGACTGGGCAAACCGGTCCCCGGAAGTCTGGAAGCTAAGAGCATTCTTTTTAACAATGAAAATAATTACATCTTTCTTACTCTGCAGACGTTGATCACCCCGACACCGTCCGCTACCTGTACACCGATCAGGAGTGTGGCATCATGGAACTGCACTATTTCGGATATCGTAAGAACAACTTTGGGTGTATTTTTCCTTAAACTCAGGTTTCACCACCATTAAGAACACGGCTTTTTTTTTGCCTGTTTTCATAGTTGGAGAAACTGAAGAGTGAACCACACACATTTTCAAGAAATGAGTACCTGTGGAGTATGAAGTATCCCAGGGTACTTTGTAGCCAATCAGACCGATGAAAACGCGTATTCTCACGAGACAAAGGGGGCGCGCTGTGCTGCGAGAAGACATTCAGAGTTCTGCTGTAAGGAGCACAAAAGCCCACTATTGCTATGTAGGCGTTGTGTACTGTGGCGGACCCAAAAAGGACAATTTTGTTACTTCACCGCCAAATGAAGTTGTTTTTAAACTAGGCAGTGCGGGAGCATCAAGTAAGCCACGAAGACAACTTTTGATGTAAGGAGTTGAAGTAGTAACTTCTGAATTTAGATTGAGGTTAGTATAACTTTCCTAGTCGTCGTTATGACTATGAATTGAAGATGCGGTTATAAGTTCCAAGCGTACATAAGGCAGCTCGATACAAAAGGCCTAGTGGCTTTAAACTTTTGAAAACCGAGTCATTGGAGCTGCATAACTAGGCGACAGTTTCTACAAAGTCGAGCGTAAAGGAGCCAGCCCATCACATTGTTTTTGGAGTAAATTTTTCGCTATGTTCAGGACTTTATGCAGTAAAATACGCCAGCTTTATAGCTTCAGAGATAAGGAAAGAGGAAGCGAACAGCAGATAAGATAGTTACTGACTTCTCAGGACAGCCTCGGTTCAAATGGTTATCTACTGAGGCAGGTTGAATACACGCTCAACGCGGAACGCATCACGTATACAGTAACGAAATCTGTGAGACAGTATTCTGAAGATTTTGCTTTGGCGAAACCCATCTAAATTAGAGGGAAAGAAGAAACGCTCTGTGTCTTCCGCTCATGAGAAAATTGCAACAAGTTACCGGTGTAACTAGTGGAAGCAAACTTATAGAAAGCTCTCCTCAATCTGAAAAAGAATTAGAGAAATTTAGAAATTTTCAAAGGCTCAAAACTTTAACTGGTACTCAATTGCAGGTTATATACAACGTGATAAAGACACGAAAGCTAGCTGTCAGCAGGATTTAGAGGGTTTAAGGAGAAGTTGTTGGCACCTTTAATTTACACGGTCCTTGTGCAGTGAAGAAATGTATGGAAAACCACTGTACGCAGCAGACACCTCCGTATGCATTGAAATATGAGATATTAGTTCTATGGTACCGAATACTTCCAATAGATTTTCCATTAACCATGCTTAGTATCTGGTAGGAAGGCAGCAAAAGAGCTTATCGAGAAGGTTTTTAAGAAAAAGATAACAGCGTGATTTTAGGGATAGTTAACATCAGGTACTGCTGTGTGTTAGCTGTCGAGACAGTCTTAAATACAGATGTTCCAAGATTAAACGTGAGAAACTGTGTTCAAATAGTTACGGCTGTTTAGCGAATCTCCCGATGCGCGGTAAACACAGTCGTCCGAACCCCCTGGGCGACGGGGTGACCAGCAACCCCAAGGGAGGGGGGGGGGGGGGGGGGGGGGGAGAGACGAAGAAGCAGACGCAAGATGGGCGCTGGACCGTACGCAGCCATGTAACCCCTTTAACTGGGCCTTATTAATGAACAGTTATTTCAAAAAATAAAAGGTTTCCTGCCCTTAATTCCTGCCCCAATACGAGCAAAGCCTATACGGATAAAGTATCCTTCATTGGCTATCTGCCATGCATGTCCCTCGTGATTGAATTTTTATTCAGCACGGAAAAGGGAAAATAAACAACGGCAAAAAGAAAGTGAGGATTATAAAAGGTGTCTGAATGAGACAAGTGCTTAAAAATATACATGATTCCTCTTCATCACTCGTTTCGTTCCTTGCTCCGTTTCAGAATGCACGCTCTGGGTGCCTGAAATAGTGGGAGACACGATTCCGGAACACTGCCTCTGGGTTCACGAAAGGATATGTGGCGAAGGTGTTTCATTATACGACAAACAAGTCTGCGGTGAAAACCTGAAGTGAATAAGCCCAACCGTAAAGGTTATGTGCACCAAGAATACAAGATGTGGAAGCTTCACTTAGGAACACTTCGGAAGCGCACCATATAGTAGCAAAAAAATGTATTCCAATGAGCGAACTGAATACCTACGTTCTTCATCCTGAAGGTAATAAAAAGCGCGCAGTTTACTGAATTGGAGAAGCAGAAATGGAGCTGGGAACTTCGTTACTCTGGCTTCCCTTCTGCGCTGCTCGTATTCCCAACATTCATTTTCATGCGGTAGACTTTCATGGGCAAATTTTTCGGCCAAATAATGCAATGATCTGTAAATAAAGAAGCGGAGAGTGGCGTAATTAGTAAGAAAGAGAAGCAGCTGTAGCAGACTCATTCTGGGTGCGAAACTGAACAGCGCTTTGTGGGAAGACGTCTTGAAACGGAACAGCAGCCTGCAGGCAATCAGAGCTAACGATCGCTGGACATTGTACAGCAGTGATGCAAAAAGGGGACTAAATATTGGAAACACAATAAAAAGAGGTTTCATTTGAGAGAGATCACTTTTTAATCAATCAATCAATCAATCAATCAATCAATCAATCAATCAATCAATCAATCAATCAATCAATCAATCAATCAATCAATCAATCAATCAATCAATCAATCAATCAATCAATCAATCAATCAATCAATCAATCAATCCATGAATGAATAAATTTATTTATTTATTATTTATTACAGATACCTGCAGCGCCCAAGGGCATTATTGCAGGGGGGGAAACACAATAACGTCTGCTCATTTGGCCGAAAGATACACGTAATAACAGAAATATAATCACACAACTAATAGATGAGAAAAAACATGCACTGAAGGAAGACAACCACGCTCCAGAAATAAAATAACACTAATGAAATGAAAAAGACACGCGCAAGACAACTGCGCGCCACGTCACACATCAGATAAAAATGCGCGGAATTGACCTTCCGTGCAGCACTCAGTGACGCCGGCTGGTAGCCTGTTCCACTCATTGATCGTCCATGGAAAGAACGAGGTTTTATAAACATCTGTGCGACACTTAATCTCTCGGATCTTCCACTGATGATCAACTCGTCTAGAAAAAAAATGAGGTTGAAGCAGATACCGGTCATTGTCAATGCTCAGCTTTCCAAAATAGATGCGATGCATGATTTGTAATCTGAAATGTTTCCTACGGTTAGCTAAAGATCCCCAGCCAAGGTGGTTTTTAAGAGACGTGACACTAGTTGAGAAGCTGTAAACACAAATAAAATGAATCAATCAATCGACAAATGAATGAATGAATGAATGAATATATATATATATATATATATATATATATATATATATATATATATATATATATATATATATATATATGGCAAGCTGCACGGGAAAAGGAGGATGGAGAAAGCTGCATAAGCAAGTTTGACGATGCCATCGACCGGTGAGAGCCATCACCAGAAGGCGATCTTAAGGTATAAAAGGAAGTGCGCACAAATACCACGCCTCTTTTTGAACTTTGTAATGCTGCCTTGTGCTCGGCTAAGCTTAAAAACACTTGCAATGAATAACCCTAGCGTCCTTGTCCTGTGTCTGATTGATGCAACACTTGACTGAAAACACGAGAAAATGAACCAACCCAGTTGGCTTACTGCGTATTTAGCGCGTTGTGGGCAGTGTAGTGCATGAAACATGCCACGTGCCTGGGGTCCGGTGCGCCATGGCCCATTTATGTATCTTCCATCCCCTTCTCCTTTGCAAGCATTAGAGACAGGTGGGAGGTCATACCCAAAGCCTACCGAGAACCAGAGAAATGCATATACGTAATGGTCATGACAACGATATAGGAGCAAATACTCGCAGGCACACTGGCAGAAACTACGTAAATCATTTTAGTGAACAAAATACCAATAAATCGGTAGGCTGCACTCGGTAGTCTGCATACCACTAATTTTAATTTGTTGCTGCCGTGGAAGCGGTACAAAGCAGCACATGGATCCTTGTGCTACTGTAGCAAGTACAGCTGTGGTATTATGTCGTCAGTGCCGACAAGAAACGCCTTGCTGAAAAAAAAAGAAAAACCAAGTACACAAGGATGTGTGCAGCGTTAAAGCAAGCTGGCCTTCCTTTTGTAATGTCAAGTTCCTGGGCGGTTTTTCTAAACAATTATTATAAAACCAGTGGCTGGAAGCCGATGAGCTGAGGAGATGTCCTGTTTGCTATGGAAACCAGTGCCAGGTATACGTAACTGTATGCGACCATTTTACACACAACGACTAAAGAAAGAACTAGGACATAACAAAGATCTTTAACTACTCTGCTTTCTTTTCTCACATGCTAGTTAACAAGGTAGGCACAAAGATTACGTTTGCACGACGCCCTGCCGTGGTTAAAAGTTTTCTTATTTTTCATTCGGTCTCACCCCCGTGCCCAAAGGCAGCGTGCTCAACACATCACTTCATATAAATTAAAACAGCAACGTGCTGCAAAATAGCATGGCGCAATGCCGGCCGAGTTGCATGAATACCGCAGGTGCGTCACTTTCCTCTCTCATCTAATTATTTTTTCAAAGAACTAAACCTAGTCTACGTGTTGCTGTACAGCAGTCTGATAACGTCTGATAAAAAGCGAATCGTAAAAAAAATACAGAAACAATCAGGCAAATCCTGCGGTATTGAATGTCTGTGCGTCTGCATTACGACATTTTGTGGGTAGTGTGGGCTCCGTATTGCACACCGTGCTGCAAAATTTTCTCGCGTCATTTGGCCCTTGAATTTGAGTCCAGCTTCGCGAGTCGCCGTCTTGCGTAGAACACATCACGCATTACACGTGTTTAGGGAAGGAAAAGGCTCCCGGCTGAAAAATATGAAGTTCGGGCATCGTAGAAGCGTCTCATCGCTGACAACGTCTTCTGTGTGCCTCCTGGTTCTGTGGAGCCTGGAACCTTTCGTCTATTCTGCTAAGATGGAGACCACAGGGACGAAGGCAACTGACCAGGGCCGTCCAAACGCATTGCAGGTGAGCCAAAAGTGCCGGTAATTACCCCAGACTTGATCAGAATAGCAATCTTCATCATTTTGGTGCAGCACTCTGACAGCTGTCAGGACTGAAATCGTGGCTTTGCTTCGTACAAGCACCCATTCTAACGAATGCTGCACGAATTATCTTCCGCCGTCAAGTCCTTCATGTCCAAAACCCTCCCAAACACATTATGTACAAAACATACGGCTGGAAAGGCAGAAGTTGGGTTTAGGTTGCTGTGCATAGCGATGGACTTTATGCGCTACGATCAGGTTATTGTGATGCTCTCTCAATCTAATATTTAGGTATCAGTCGGATCAGCCTGTGTGGCTCTTGCCGCATCAGAAGGGAATATTGTGCGTGATATCGAAATATTAGACAATTTTTTTTTGTGCGCACTATTTCACACGAGTTGGTCGCTTTCTGTTCTCTTTATTCATCTTTTGGCACAGGCTTATCAATTTTCTGTGGTCGTTAAAAATTTGCAGTAGTTTAGCTCTGGTTAAACATGGAGGATTACGAAAGCAACGAGGAGAGAGAGAGGGGCGATGGAGAGCGCGCGGCAGCGGCGGTGGCCCCGGCATGCTAGCTATGCGCCGCTACTGCGCATGCGCAACTGGCGTCACCCGCGCAGCGACGGCGGCGGCGCGCCAACTGTGCGCCGTCCTCGTGCATGCGCAGTATGGCCTTTCCTAGGCTCCGCGAAATGGCTCGGCGACTCGCGTAGTGTTGCTTTCGCAACAAAAGCCAGGCTAACTTCATAACTATTTGCGACTTCTTTTAAAGCACGGGAAACAGTGTACATATGATATGACGACCACTGGCGTTGCAAACCTAGTGCTCTTTTCTTGTTGCCTTTGTTTTGCTGCTGCTTATCTTGGTTTTATTTTTCTGCCACAGATGCTATCACCTGGTCCTGGTACCCACTCATCTATAGCCTTTCAACTTGCTACTTTACGCTGCGCTCTACCTGATGCGCACATGATTTTTTAATACATTGCAGCACATTCCAACATTGCAACACACTCCTTTCCACTACCTTAGAATAGGCTGAATGGTATTTTAACACGCTTTTTGTCTGATTTGGTAATTCACGTACAGCGCATGTAGTTATTAATTTCTAGTATTTGGATATCCTGATATTAAATCACAGAGTTCTGCGGGAGCTCATGGAATTGAAACTGGCTGGTATCTTCCGCGCTCTTCAAGTTTTCGTTGAAATAGAATTCACAGCCAAGTTACACGTTCCAAAAAGACATGTATCGCTCATGAAAGAAGGGCAAACATACGTTTAGGTATTTCCCCCGACCGCCGTTATTAAGCCAAAGACCACCAAGCGTGAAGGCAGCGCCCATACAGTCGCCAGCATCGCCGCTAATGATGCAGGCATAACTAGGGCACCCATCAGCCGCAAAGTCAGGGCGCATCCTTTTGTTTAGGCGGTGGGATTAGCCCGAAAGCACTGTCTGCCAAAAAATCCCAAGAAAGAATGCGAGTTTAGGAACCAGAAAACTCTAAGAAGTCTACGCTTTCTTGTTGCCTCTTCAATGCAAGTTATGCTGGCCACACATTCACCCTAATGTCTCAAAGTCTTTTTCGTGATCGACAAAAACATGTTTGTATGCGCCTTGAATTGTGAGGCGCGGTATTTCACGTTCCACCTCAGGATTCCATATCTGCAAGCAAAGGATGTGCTTCTACTGCAGGATTTAAATCTGTGGTTATAGGAACGTGCCTGGACCTTCAATGATGACGTTGTTGCGGAGTGAACAGAAATGACAAGAGTACTATGACATAACAGAGACATTTGAATTCCTTTTTATTTTTCTCGCTCTCGCCAATTAAATGTGGCCATACTCGTATGTATACGAGTGCGGTTTAACTTTCACGTCTTTGTGTAATTTCTGTGCTTCTCTCTGGCATCCAGGTATTCAGAGTTGTTGAGTATGGGGTGGCCGTCAGAGACGTCAACCCCGACCCCATGTTGAAATGCCTGACAGCACGGCGTACTGACCTCGACCTGGAGGTCCCTTCGGCGACGTATGTGTGGTCTTTCAATGCAGGAGAAGGACAGCCGAGGTGAGCCTTTTATAGTGTTCAATGCAGCTTTCTGTGGAGCTTCATGATATTTAAAAAAAAATACGACATGGAACTGAAGAAACTGTTCGAAGGATGCGACGCCGCCGACGGGTTTCGTTCTCATAGCGGCGAAGGGTTGGAAAAGGTTTGGATCCAGCTTTGGAAGACAAACCATGGGTCATCCCTGACACTTTGAAAACAACCTTGGCACCAAAAATCAGGAGTCTAATAAAAGGGCCAAACTTGTTTGACATACCGCGGACAAGCAAACATTTAGTGCAATCTGTGCTGTGCGAAAAACTCTCCGAGAGGATATATGGAACGTCCTGTGCACCTACAAACTTACGGTATCACGTGTTTCACCCGCACAACCGATAACATTCTCATCTCTTGATAAATATGTGATTTGCTGCGTGCTTGAATACTGATATTAATGTGGGAATCAGTTTTACTGTCTCTTCAGTGTGCATTTACACACGTTGGAGTTACTAACTTTTCTTCTCCCAAGCTGGTGCTGCTCCGCATGTGTTTTCGCTTATAGTTATTACTTTGCTCCCCTACACTGCATTCTTCTGTCTCCTTTTTTATTACTGACTCTTTATTTCCGCCCTCCACCCTTTAGATGAAAAGCTTGGTGGTGGTAGTTCTGGCTCGCTGCACCTGATTCATTTCTTCGAGTTTATATAGTAATCACCATATCCACCACCATACGTGGGCCAGCCGTTTTATGGGGATAGTCTTATAATCGCTGTACTTTTCCATGTTCTTTTCCAGAGCTCGATTCTTGAGGATTTCTTGCTATGTTCTGCAGTTTTTTGGGTATGCTCACCAGTGACCTGAAATGAATGAGAGAAAAGAAAATGCTAATGTGCCGGACCCGATCATTGCCGAATCTGCGTCTTCGTTTAAACAGGTTGCACAAGTGTAGCTGAAATTCTTAATAAACTGGCGAAAACCATGCGCATTTTTCATGCGTTACTCCTGTTGCTTAATTCTAGACGCACAGTGTGTCTGAATGGAGTGGATTCGCCTGAGTTTGTCTTCTAATACAATGTTGACCATAAATGTTGATGTTTAACATGAATGCCGCCACAAACCCCTAGAAGTCTATTTCTGTCCACACAGTGGCAATCTTCATTCAAGACTAGCAAATAATCGTCCTTTGTCTCACTGTTCAGTCCTGCTGCTCAAAGGCGATGAAACAAATGACTTGAACACATCAAATAAATATAAAAGAGGTTATATCGCACGCACACAGTCAAATATCAGTGTATAAATGTGACCGAGAGCGAAACTTTTCCTTTATTTTATTCTTCATTAGCGGCTTTGAACTTTTGATATCCGTCATTTATATGCAAGAAAATACATGCAACTCACTGCTAAAGCGAACTGATCATTCCATTTCGCTTTTTTCGTACCTGCTCCTGCCCTCATTTTGATCTGCAGAAAAAACGCCACGTTGTACTTGAATCCCGGGCCCTCCATCGACATGGCTCGCCTGGTTGTAGACTCGGGTAAGACAAAGATCATTTCCGTGATCTCGCTCCAGAATGGCAGCTGCCTCTGACCGCGGCACTGTTACTGGCATGTGCCGCTAGCAACCGTCTATAGAAGCAAAAAATCTGTGAGAGTAGCCTCCGCGTTATCGCGCTTCATTATAACTGCTTCGCTACCTTAATGTGTTCGCTATTACTTATTTATTCAGCAGCCAAATGACACGAAACGTCGTCCTGAAAACTGAGACACGTGTATGGCAGTCTATATAAAATGCAAATAACGAGTTTGAAATCACGCTGCTTTAATTTGTGAATAAAAGTAATTACGTCTTTCTTACTCCGCAGACGTTGACCACCCTGGCACCGTTCGCTACCTCTACACCAACGTGGACTGTGGCATCCTGGAATCACACTATTTCGGATATCGTAAGCATCATGTTGGATATATTTCCCCCTAAATTCTTAGTTTAGCATCATGTACGCATGCTAATACGCTAATACGCATGCTAATACGCATGCGGCTATCCATTGTTGCTCCTTTTGACGGCCAGAGATACTGAGCAGCGAATCACAGACAACTGCAAGCAATCAGTACCAGCGTAGTATGATCTAGTCGAAGGCACTTTCAAGTGAATCAAGCCGACGCTAGCGCGTACTCTTACGAAACGAGGGCGGCGCGCTGTGTAGGGACAATGTGTTCTGAGTGATATGTACACCAGTTAAATAGCCCGCAGCTGCCATGCTATCACTCTTTCCTCTTGTCTTTTAACTCTCCTCTATCTGCACATTATTAGGATCGGGTGAGCGTGGTCGGGCCGGAGAAGGGACGAGGAAGGCGGGAGACGAGGTTACGACAAGGAAGGAGAAACTTTATACAGCAATATTTACATTATTTACAAAAAGAGCAACTGAGAATGAATCTCAGTGTAGGGAGAACTTCTTCACCAACGGAAGTGCACTGGAGTCCTCAAAACAACACCCGTTAAATAGCGCTCGGATTCCCCAGATCCCTGACTGGGGAATAATGTTCGAAGAATGCTGTCCAATCAGATGGACAATTGTGGACACTGTGGATACCACCCACGGCAGGGGCGGTGCTGGGCTGTGGGGCTCTCTCGCAGCTCGATCGATGGGAAGGGGTAGAGGCTCAGTAACCAAACACTGCTGGAAATGAATCTCCCGCAGTATACCAGCAGGTGAATGACATCCTCGTGCTTCCCCGCCGGATCTCCAAACCACGAGATCTCTGTCGAGGACACAGCCGTCTTTCAATTAGCACATCCCCACTCTGTCCCGCGACCCGAGGGTCGACTCGGCCACCTGACGCCACCACGTCGCCACTGTTTCTGCCGCTGCTGTCGTCTTTGTCAGCCCCCGCCGCATCTTCGGCCTTCGCCGGTCAGGGAAGTCCGCTGCCTTAATCCACTTAGGCAGGAGGGGAGCGCGAGCTGCCTTAATCCACCCAGGCAGCGAGGGGGGGGGGGGGGGCATCCCAAACACAACAACGTGGATGCGGTGGTGACTCGGCTTAAGCCGGTCGGCAGGCCCGTGCACTTTCCTTTTCATCCTTCTCTCAGTCGCAACAACAACAACAACATGCTATTAGTCACTGTGTTCTGTGGCGATGGCGGGAAGCATAGCTTTGTGGTTTAGGCACAAAATACACTGATTTTTAAAATGCGTATTGCCCGGTGTATCAAGACAACCAAACAATCAGCATTTGAAGGTATCATAAAAAGGTAACTTTTGTTTTGAAATGCAGGTTACAATTCTCCCAGTAGTTCCCACCCCTTTGTGTGCAAGGTGCGGTTATAAGTTCTCAGCGCTCATACGGTGGCCAAATGCAAAAGACTTAGGGGTATGAAATGGCAGGGATTCTAATCTGCTTAACCGACACGTTAGTTTTCTAAAGCCTAGCCACAAATAGCCAGCCCATCAGAACCTGCTTACTGCAAATGTGCTTTGCTCGCGACATTAACCGGTTTTCCACAGTCGGAGGTAAGAACGGAGAAGGTAACGACAAGATATAAGCTAGTGCTCGTTACCAGCATCTTCAGACGGCATTGATTTTAAGATCTTATCTGAGGAGGTAGTTATTACTAGCATGGAAAGAACCATACATATAACATTATCTTGGAGGCAGTATTGGTAAGATTGAGTTTTGTCGTATCCTATCTAAATCATTGGAAAGAATAAAACGCCCTGTGTCTTCCGCTGGTTAGACAATAGCAAAGAGGCTAATACGTAAAAATAATGTTTTAGTGAGTAGTGGAAGCAGTCGTGGATGCGGCTGTCCCCAATCACAGGAAGAAATACAGAGAGTTGAAAACATTGAAAATGACCTAAGTTTCATGAGCACTTTGCTGCTGGATTTACACAATGAATCAAAAGAGATATCAGAAGTTAGCTAGGAGCAGTTGCTGAATAGTTTCAGCACCAACAATGGGCGCTTCTAATTTACACTATTTAACGCCGTGTTTCAAGAAAATACTCGTGCAAATGTGTCGTGCTCAGTGCAACGCCTTCGTGCGCTTTGAAAAATTGAATGTAATTTCTTGGCAACTTGAGGCTACTAAGGGATTTAGTGTTAGTCAATTTCAGGAGCTTCGAGATAAGCAGCAACAGATCTGTGAAGCTGATATTTAAGAAATTGATAATTGCAAAATTTTCGGGATTTTAAGCACCGCTTCAGCTATATATTAACTATGGAAACCTTTATATCAATGTTCGAAGAATCGAAGAAAACACTGTATCAAAGCGCTGGAGATAAACTTATACTGCACTGGTCGTCCCCTGAGTTAAGCATTAGTAAAGAAGCCAGTAAATGGTCGTGAAGGGCTACTGATGCCATATCAGTCAACAATAAATGGTGAAAGCAAAACAATTTCGAGAAGAATGTCTGAATCCGATACTTAATCGCCGAATAGTTCCACCTGACTTATGATGGTTTCTTGTTTAAACTAGGAGCGAATGTCCTGGAGGTAGCTTCTCAAGAGAAAATCTAAGTCGATGCATCGTTGTCTGTTCCTTATGGCTTTAACTTTTAGTTCTTTGAATCGTATTACGTGCTTCAACATCTCGAAACACCGGAGACTTCAAGATATGTTGGTTCTGGTTGAAGCTCGAAGTTTGAGTAGTCCACTAAAAGGAGAAATTAATGAAATGTGAAGAAAACTGACCAATATTGGAGGTTAAAAGGCACAAATGATTTAAATCATGCATGATACCCTTTAATCACTGTCATCGTTTCTCTATTTTTTTTTCAGAATGCACGCTCTGGCTCCGCGGTAAAGTGGCAGAAACGATTCCGGAACACTGCCTCACGCGTCACACCGAGATCTGTGGCCAAAGTGTTTTATTATACGACAAAGAAGTGTGCAGTAAAAGCGGTGCATAAATAAAGCGAACCGTAAACATGAAGTCCAAAGAAATGAAAATATAAAAGCTTCACGCATGAACAATTTATAGGCAGAACATATGGGAGCAAAGAATGTAATCGACTAAGGAGAAAAAAAATATATACGTTTTTCATCTTGAAGATTATGAAAGGCAGATAGTTTTTGTGGAATGGATAGAGAGAAACGGAGAAATAGAAGTTTCCTTGCGAACGTCAACTACACTGGCCTCTCATTATGTGTTGCCCACATTTCTAAAATGCATTTAGTGTCCATTACATGCCGTGCATTTATGGTCAAATGATACATTCACGTGAGAATCAATAAGCTGGGAGAGGAGTATTTATGAAGAGAGAAAGGGCGCAGTAAAAGCATCACTGTGGGTGAAAACTTGAACAAAGCTGCGTGGGGTTACGAAATAGCCGAAAGATTCTATGAGGACGTGGAATAGTCAGTGAGTAAAGTAAGAACACTGTACTGTACTGCTGGGAAGCTTCAATGCAAATGTAGGCAAGAAGCAAGCTGGATACCAGGCAGTGGTTGAATGGCAGAGATTCAAGAAATAGGAGAGGGGCATTATTAGCAGAATTCGCAGAAGGAAATATTTTACGGATAAAGAAAACCTCTTCCAGAAAAAGGGAGAATTAAAAGTGGGCACGAAAAAGCAGGAAAGGTGGGACTAAAAATGAGACTTCATATTGTGCGCTCACCTATTTATCGTGCAGGATGTGGAGATGCTCGGAAAGGTTGCATGCAGCGAACACAGAACAGTGGCGACCCTGTTAGCCTAGACTAGAGTAAAGAACGGAAGAATCTGGAGTTCTGGAATCTGGAACGGAAGGCCATAGACTGGTTAGTGGTGAGAGGGAAAGTAGAGGAATTACCTAGGACTACAACCTTAAGGTTCAACCAGTGAACGATAATCTCAGAGATATCATTCAATGCGTAATAGATGAGGCGGTATAGCCTTTACAAGCCCTTACACCCGCCTTAACAAATATGTCACACACACGGCGCAAAACAGCTTGCAGCTTCACAAAACATTAAGCAGATAGCTTGGCAATTGCACTCTTTTCAAGTGCTTAGTATCAGCGCTTGCTTTGTAGCTTTCCGTTTATTAGTTGCACTGTGGAGTTCCAGACTTTTCCTGCCAATGCAGCATCACCCTGACGAACAGAGGAAACAAACCATCATAAACTTAAGCACCACATAGAGTTAGTAAAAGAAGTAAAAAAGAAAGTAAAAATTAATTAACAGAAGTTTCCATTTCAAGACTGGCGTAATTACTTAAAAGTTCGATAAAAAAACAAATACCGCCAGTCCTTCCTCGAGTAGGCACAACATCGTGACGCAGCCATCCTGGCCGCAGATACGCAGACGGTTCGAAGTGCTGGGAAAAAATCCTCAGGTTTCGCAGCTGGCACGGCGTTTTCTTTTCCAGGCTGAGGTTGCGGCAGAACCGCACTCGTGTATTGCACCTGGACATGATCCAGCAAGCACGTTATACAACTGCATCGAATTGAATACCATATAATCCAAACGTCAATATGCCACGATTCTTTTCACCTAAATGCAGTACATTATATCTTAACTATATCAGTAAATGTTCGCGCCAAGCCTCCGCGCCTCAGAGTGCGGTTACGCTCGCCCTTATACGACGCGGCTAGCTGCTTTTCTATGTTCAAAGAGTGACGACAGCGAAGCAGCGAAATGAGTTTAAAACTACATTGACAGTCATGTGTATGTAGAACGGCAATAACTAATGCTGATCGAATTCAGTTAAGGCACCGTCAAGGCGGCACATGCACGTGGTTGAGTTTCGATACTGTCTGTTGCGAAGAGATCCTCAAATTGGCTTCACGGTGCTGGAAAACCCATTAATATCATGCTCATAGCTGTTAGGGAGCACGGTTGGTTTTATTGGTTTTAAATTGGCCTTGCGGTAAGTAGAAGACATGTGGTTGCTCCTGAGAGCCCGGTAACAAGTTCATGTTGGTGGCAGTCGGCTGCACGAAACTAACTATAAATAAGACAAATGCTGGGCCTCTTTCGCACACCTTAGGACTGCAAGTGCGTGCCCTGCGGTTTACCTAAATATCCCCGATAACATGAAGCCAAGTACGCATGAAACGGTTACAGCTATGAAACAGGCGCGAAAAGCCCGACAAAAGCATATCTAGAAAAGACGACAATGTCAAAAGCTCACCTGCGAAAGTCCAGCGGGAAGCGGTGTAGTAAGACAACGACGGTACAGTCCACGCTGTCGCAATGTGCCACGGAGCAAAGTTTCTTCAGATGCCGCAAGCTCATCTTGAAATGAAGAGCTAGGCGCTTCAAATGGAGAGCGCGAAGCATGACACAGCGACGGGAAAATGTTTCGCACTGGCCGTACACCGAAGGAAACAATAGAACCAATAAAACTGCTGCAGCGGTGCAGCGGGGTGCAAATCGTACCAAACGGTGACAAGGAAGCGACGAGCAAGGACGACAGAAACTTCTCAAAGGGGCCATTTCGAGACTGGCGAGCTTAATTTATACGCTCTCGCCGACGCGCCGTTTCAGACAGCTGGCGATAAGGAATCGCTTCGTAAGGTCCCGCCACTGGTCGCAAACCGAAACAAGGCCTGCAAAGTAGCGCTGCAAATGCACCACAAACTCATAAACAGGGGGCGCAACAAGAGCGTTGCGAAAAATTACAAAATTTGCCATAATTTCATAAAATAATTTGCCTATTTTATAAAACCTGGCATAAAAATAATTATTCCGTTCTGTTGTTTTATAGCATCTTAATTTGTATACTTCTATATTTCTTTATGTGATTGTTTTGACTCCCAGACTCTGGCTGTGCTGCAGTAGTGCTAAACCGTTTTCGGGCCCAGCCTTCGCCACCATTGTACACCATTTGGCAAAAGAAGCCGAGCAACAGGTTTATGCTTAACAACCGTATAACGGGGTTGTTAGGGCGCCCCTAACGAGCGAAAGGTGTCAAAATGTGAAGAAAAGGTCTCACCTTACTTTACATAGAATCAGAGCTTAAGGGCTGCCAGAAATGCTTCGCTACGCGGTTAAGAAACAAACCACCGCTGCTCGGTTACTTTTGGCGAAGACTGTACATCCGCCTTGCATCTTTCATCCGAAGAACGAGCGCGTCGCACCCTCTTTTTATGAAGTGGCCGCACAATGACGCGCGCATTATCGAGGATGCTGAGTCGTCTATGGCGGCGGCGGTGGCGGCGTACCTATTGCGAGGCGTATACGCAGTAGAGGCATGGGCTCGGCCCGGTGACCTTGGCTTTACATGGCGTAGTGAAGCGATCGCATAAAAATAAATAAATAAAAAGAGGCGGTGCAAATGGGCACGTGTTAACTGAGAGCGCACGCCTTACGAAGTCTGGAGTCTATAGCTTAAGAGAAACCTCAGCCCTGTGAAAAAAATTTGGAAGAAACTAAGATAAGCCCGCCCCCTCCTCTTGGCTGGTGGTCTAGACGAAATGATCGATGTTTTAAAATGGAAATGCTTTCCTGCTGTAAGCCACGTTTCTTGCTGAATTATGATATACTGAATAAACTGGGAAGGGAATTTAGATCTGCTGCAGTTTGAAGAATAGAGTGACAATTCCACTGCACAACTTTCAACGACTCCGTGGTTGCGAGATCCTCAGACCAGCAACTGTCTTCTCCGAAATGTTAACCTTTGGCGCAGTGTTAAGCTGCTGCTTCTTTGATTTGGGCTGGAGACACGAGGAAGACGGATTATAGATGGAGGACCCGCTGCGTTTGAGCAGCCGCACATCAGGCTCCACCATCTCTGAATCACAGGTGACTGAATAACAGTGGGAGCACCCGAGCTAAGTACAGGGGAAGGGCAGTAGTTAGTTCTTGGGGCTGAGATGTTTCAGGTATGAAAAGCTGGGTCAGTTGAGAGGGATAGGTAATGCAAGAGGAGCCATACCAGCCTGTACAGCAAGCGTAAGCTGAGCTGCCAGAACGTCAGGTAAGCATTCTGAGACACTTTCTACTATCCGCTTAACCATAATAGCGATGGAAGCTTCCACAGCAGCAGCAATCGTCTGAGAGAGCGTCAACTATAATGTGACTTCTTCGCGAGCATCCACGCCCGCATAATCTATCCTCTACGTTCAACCTATGCTATAGCTTCTGGGCGTAAATAGCGTTTCCGGTCAATTGTCTCAATGATCTGAGTGTGCTGCGCACAAGAGGGGCAATTCGCGGAGTTTTTAGCGTGGGCCCCATAGCAGAGGCAACACTTCTTCTGGTCACAGCAGGTGTTAGTTGCAAAATCGTCTCCGCAGTTGCAACACCGCAAGCTGGACGTGCAATCACTGGCGCTATGACCGTAGTGCACGCAGTTAATGCACTACAGAAGCCTAGACGATAATGTGTCGACATGAAAGAAATGATGCCGTGCCTTAATTTTTGACGTGCAGACAGTGCCCGCTAAAGTGGCCGCCACAGACTCGGCAAGCACACGCACTTTGTTAACATCCCGGCTACAACGATGCACAGCTACAGCACCTATTGCGGGCAGAAGCTCAAGGGTCCCAGCTGGATTTAAACTAGAATAACGCCTCGGACAAACTCTTCCGCGCAGACAACATGGGAAGAAATAAAACTGCGAGTAATAGAGTTCGAGTAATCCAACTGAGGCAAAAAGAAAGAGGACTAAAGAATATCTTTTACACAGGCGAGGTCTGGCGATCGGCACAGAAAACCGCCGCGTAAAAACTGCCGCACCAAAGAGATGGTTCCATAACGAGGAGTGGCTGTCTGAAGCGCTACCCTGACAGACTGCTGCTGCGCAAAAATAAAAAAGATTCCTAAGGGAAGATCAGGTAATAGCGGTAGGCTTCATCTCCCCTGACCGCGAGGCTGACCAGCCATAACCCGCACTTACGACCTCACTGCGTGCTTTAAGCACTCAAAATGAGAAGCGCTAAGGCACAGGTAGAAAATAGTCTTGAAGCAACTATCCCAAGCTTAGCCGACCCTTAAGCAGGCCACAACTGTCAGGGGTCAACGACAGCTCAGTTCCGCTGCTCGTTTCTTCTAAGATGGAGACGAGTATGCACGGCGCCATTCCGCAGTGAAATTGCTGCTCTATTCTTCAGCTACAGCTGATATAAATCAGGGTGTCAAACCGAAATTTTTTCGGGTCCGGTTCAGGTTCGGGTTCACGCCTTTCGGGTTCAGTTCCGGGTTCGGCTCCGGAGGGACATTCCGTTCCGGTTCGAACCGCTCCGGGTCGCGTCGAACCGGTTCAAACGGGTTCAAACGGGTTCAGACTATAAAAAATTATAAACGTAGGTTTTTATTCAACCTTGTCTTGCTGTTCACTTTTGTTTGTGATATCAGCATATAAAACAGCACTGCAAAATTTACTCTATGCACGATGTTTTACTGTTCGCGGTAAATAAGATCTAAATTTACGCAAGAGCCGCGAAATCAAATGAACTCAGAATTTTGTACACCGGCTATGTATACTAGACTATCTTATGCGATACATAAAAAGGAAAGCTGATGGATTTTTCATCTACAAAACCTTTCAGCTTCTGCAGTTTCGGAGTCCCCGTCAGGCGAGTAATAGGTCTCTCTTGAAGGTCGTGTCAGTCGGGAATTTCTCCGGCGCAAAGTGCTTACGCGGGCGCCGTCAGGACTGCTGCGTGCGCACTGTGAGCGGAGGTTGCCTTGTATTTGCAGGTAATACAGCCGATACATCTTTCTGTCACCCCAAAAACGGCTTGCCAGTCCCCCCCCCCCCCCCTCTCTGGCGGCATACCTGCAGCATGCATCTAAATATTTAAAATATTTTAATTGCATCACCTGTTCTACATCGCCTGTGACTGGTGTTATATATCTCGACAACCTACAGCTCAGTTTCTTCGTAAACACAGCTACTCATGGCTTCTCTCTAATAAAGTGTAAAATTTAGATTTTGGCCTATGCTGATGTCGTCGCCATCTCTTGCTCTGACGAAAAGAATGATAAAAAAGCAGGCAGGCATTGGTTGGGGGCACTTCGTGCATGTACGGACACAAACTTGGGACGTCTTCGATGCGACGTTACGTTGTGACAATGTTGCAATTGGTGCATTGCGAGAGGAGGACTGTAAATTCGTTAAATATAATTTTTGTGACTTTTTTGGGGAGCTTTCAAAGGGAGCCCATGGGTGGGCAGAATTTCATGCTACCTTGATACAGTCTGGTGAGTCTTCCGTGCAGTTTTTGTTCACTAACCTGTTTCATGATTTTAATTTTTGGAAACCGAAAACCACAGCTTCCCGGCAGCTGTGCACATTAGGTGACTAAATGCTCATCTGTCTTTTAGGTGCATAGTCGCGAGGGAATTTTGTGCTGACAAATTATATTTCCTAGATTTTCGCTTTTCCTTAGTACGGCTTCTCCAGAAGGCAGCTGACAAAGATTCTGATCGGTCATTACTTCCTCTACGTGCAGCCTGTAGAAACTAAAACTGATTTAGTTCCTCGTTGTAGACAGTAGACTGTTATCGTTTATGTAACTTCGTTTATTGCAAGATACAAGAAACAATCAAACTGTTCGTTAGGAGGGGAGCAAGAGCTCGAGAAATTACATGCTCATCGTTGGGGCTCCCCGATCGTTCTGCCCTTTTCCAATGCCCCTCTAGACGGAACAGCTCTCCGCCTGTCTCAACCTTTGGCCCCTCTCCCCTCGGGTTCCCAGAGTCCCGTCGCCCGAGGGGAGCCGCCGCCGGCCATAAACAAGCGAGAGGTGTCTGGTTTTCGTCTCGGGAGGCGGGCTTAAGAGAATGACATACAAAAGACACACAGGGTAAAAATGAAAAGAAAACATAGTTTCAACACTGCCCCGCCGAATGGGCTTGCTCATTCTACGTTTCCGAAAACTCCAATGGGGACAGTAACTGAACAGGGCGTCAGGATGCCCTGCGGCATCCTGACCTCACAAGAACGAACTCTGCCATCTCGCCCAGGAAACACGGCAGCGATGACTCCAGTTTTCCAGAGCAGTCGCGGTTGATTCTCTCGAACCAAAACAACCTCTCCGACTCGGGGAGTCACAGCTCTGGGTCGTTTAGAGGCAAAGGCCGAGCGTAGCTGCCCCAAGTATTCTCGCTGCCATGTCTGCCAGAAAAGATTTAGCATTCGCCCTCTCTTCTTCCAGAGCGCCCGGAGAGAAGCGGCGGACGCTTCGATAGCTCGTGTTTCAGGCGAAGGAAGAGCAGTCAAGCGTCTTCCCGTCAGGAAACTGGACGGCGTGAGCGGAGCACCGTCTTTAGGGTCCTCATATGTGTACGTGAGGGGCCTAGAATTTATTACTGCCTCCACCTCAGCCAGGATTGTTGACAGCTCAACGGCGTCTAGGCACTGGCGTCCGATCGTTTTTCTCAGCGCGCTTTTCACGCTACGGACCAGCCTCTCGTAGAATCCACCCCACCACGGTGCGCGCTCCGCTATAAATTTCCATTCTATGCCGGAATTGGCAAAATGGTTCTGAGTTTCAGGGTGCCGCAGGAGCTTCCACAAAATGCCCATATCTTTTGACGCTCGTTTAAAAGAAAGAGCGTTGTCAGAGTAAATAGTTCGGCACAAGCCTCTGCGTGACACAAAACGACGGAAAGCTTGTAGGAATCGTTCTGTGCTCATGTCTGCTACAAGTTCAAGATGCACGGCCCGCGTCACAGCGCACGTAAAGAGCACGATGTACGACTTCACGGTGCGACTGTTCTCCTTCACCATGAGGGGACCGGCAAAGTCGAGGCCGACGACCTGAAACGGGTCCGCTTGGGACGTCCGGTCAGGGGGAAGCAGCCCTGTTGCTGCGTCGAAGTGCGAGGCACTGTGCCGTTTACACACCACACACGATCTCACAACACTTTTGACAAGCTGACGCCCCCGCACAATCCAGTACTTGTCTCGCAGCTGCACAAGCGTGTCTCTTGCGCCTGCGTGAAGCAGCTGTCGATGGGCTTGGTGCACCAGCAGCGTTGTGTAGCGATGATGCTTGGGGAGCACAATCGGGTGTCGCTTTTCGAGTGTCGTCTCTGTAGAGCAGATTCGCCCATCAATCCTCAGTAGGCCGTCTTCGTCTGTCCACAGCGCGAATTCTTTCAAGGAGGAGTCGTTTTGGATGCGGCTGCCTTTCTTCGTGCTTTCCAGTTCCGCAGAAAAGGCTGACTTCTGAACTCTTCTGAGCCAAAATTTTTCCGCGTGTTCAATTTCTGCTGCAGTCAAAGGGCCCGAGTTCCTGTCAGCAGATCGCAGGTTTCTCACGAACCGGAAAATCCAACCTGTTACTCGATTCACTCTAGATACAGAGCTGAATTCTTTCAGATCCAGCAGCTCATCTTCTTTATCGCAGGTGGTGTTTAAGACACCGACCTCCTTTTTCTGCTCAAGTTCTTCAACAGTGAAGTCGCCTTGTTGGGGTTCAACCGGCCATACCTCAGCTGACCCTCTTATCCACTGCGGCCCGTTCCACCATAGCTCGCTGGTCTTCAGTTGAGTGCTTGTCAATCCCCTAGTCATGAGGTCAGCCGGATTCGATTTCCCGGGGCAAAATCGCCACGTCGCGGTCTCGGTGTTTTGTTGGATTTCCGTGACGCGGTTTCTCACGAATTCCTTCCACCGTGCTGCGTTTCCTCTTATCCAGCTCAACGTGATCATCGAATCGGTCCAGAGGAAAACCTTGTCAAACTTCATATCAAGATTGGACCTTACGAACTGGTAGAGTCTCGACGCGAGTATGGCTGCCAATAGTTCTAACCTTGCAAGGGTGACCGTTTTCAAGGGGGCGACACGGCATTTGGACAGCACGAAGACAGAAGTTGTTTCTGCTTTGGAATTCTCGGTGCAGAGGTAGACCACGGCGCCGTAAGCCTTCGGGCTAGCATCTGCGAACACGTGCAGGGTTCGACTCTGTGGGTGCCCTTTGGCGTTGGCGTCGTACCTTCTTGGGATGGTGACCTCGTGCAGCAGACGTAATTCTTCGCACCACTTGATCCACTGCCCCAGGAGATGGTCTGGAAGTGGCTGATCCCACGCGATATTTTCCTTCCAAATCTCCTGAAACAGCCCTTTCGCTCTCACTGTATACGGCGATAGAACTCCCAGTGGGTCGTAGAGCCGCGCGGTCGTCTGTAGGACGAATCGCTTGGTATTCTTTTGCGCCTTTGAAAATTCAATGACCGAGTCTGGAGAAAATGTCAGTTGGTCTTCCCTTGGTTTCCAACTTAAACCTAGCACTTTCAGCAAATTGGCCGGTTGTCCAAGGGGCATTTCATCGGGGACCTCCTGACAAAACAGTTCATTCATCTTTGTGCTGTTCGAACCCCATTTGTGCAGGCGCATTGAAGCAGACCGAAAGATACGACTTGCCTCATCGTATATCTTTGCTCCTTCCTCATCATCCTGTGCGCCGCAAAGAAGGTCGTCTACATAAATGCAGCTTTTCAATACCTCTGTCGTTAATGGGAATTCATCTTTCATTGTTTCAAGGTGGTGCTGAAGCGTTGCTGCGAGCAGAAACGGGCTCGATGTTGTTCCGAAGGGTATTCTGGTCATTCTGAAGCCTTTTACATCTGGCAATGGTCTGCCTTCCACGGGACTCTCGGCGAACCACAGGAACCTTAGCGCATCGCGGTCCTCTGGCGTTACACGTATTTGAAGAAAGGCCTTCTCCACATCAGCGACGAGCGCAACTTTATGTCGCCGAAAGTTCAGCAGCAACCGAACGAGGTCAGGGTTTAAATTCGGCCCACACTCGAGGTTGTCGTTGAGGGATTTTGCCTGCGCACTGTGGGATGAGGCATCAAAAACTATCCTTAGTTTGGTAGTCGTACTACTTTGCCGCAGCACAGGTTGATGGGGCATGTAGTACACTCTCTGAGAGTCGTCGCAATGTGCGTCTGTTTCCCTCTCTGCTATGCCTTCGTCAATTAGACGCCGCATTTCTGAGTCGTAATCTCTCATGAGACTCGGGTTCCTGCTTAACCGCTTCGTTAAATACCGAAGGCGATTCTCTGCTACTCCGCGGTTGTCAGACATTTCCACATCGTCTTTCCAAGGAAGCTTTACTTCATAGCGATCGTTGATCTTCTTGATATTTTTAGTAAATTCTTCCAGGGCTTTGGAGCCTGAATTTGTGGTCGATGTGTCTGACACACCAGTGTTTTCCAACTCCCAGAACATCTTTAGAATCGGAGCGGTTTCTCGATCAGCCACGGTCGTTCTCATGACAAAAGCATGTGTGCAAACTGTCTCGTGACATTTGGACATTACTTGGCCCTGAACTGCCCACCCAAATACCGTCTCGACGGCAGTCAGCTTGTTGGGCAGCTTTCTCACCTTCCCAGTGACGCATTCCCAATATTGATCGCAGCCAATCAGTACATCAATCGGTGTGCCATCGTTAAGAGCTGAATCATCACCCAAAGGAAGCATCAGATCTTGAAGTGTTTCTCTGATCAATTCGTTGGGGCAGGGGATAACCTGTTCACATATGGAAGGTATTTCTAGGGCTTCGATTTTGTACTGCGATTTTGGGTCGTCTCGTCGGAGAAGGCACACTTCAACTCGCCTGAATGTGCGTCTGGTCTGTCCTCCTCCGAATACTCCCACCGACAGTAACTCTGTCCCGAGCAATTTGCACCCGAGTTTTCTGGAGCAGTCTTCCGTAATGAACGTTCTCTGACTGCCGCTATCAAAGAGAACTCGAGAAACCTTTCTTGCTTTTGTCCCTTTGTTCAAGGCTGTAACAGTAGGCATTAGGACTGTGCGGTGAGTGGGGTCCCTTTCTGCTCCTGAGGCATGCAGGCTCACTGGCTTTACCCCTTCGTTGGCCGACCGTGCGTTCTCGGCATCGTTGATAGCAAGGTCGCACATCGATGTCGCATGCCTGCGTTTGCATCTCTTGCAGCTGATGTTAACCCTGCATTGCCTTTAACGATGTCCATGCTTCGTGCAACGAAAGCATCCGCATTTCGCTGTGAGGATTGCCTTCCTCTCGTTTACTGTGATCTTCGACTCGCACTCTTGACTTTCATGTCTTTTTGAGTCGCAAAACACGCATTGCATGCAGTTGGCTGCACCATGCAGGGCTGAGGCCGAAGAAGGGTGAGCGTTCCCTCGATGCGTTCGTGCCTTGTGCCCATCAAAATGAGAAGCAGGCTTACCATGTGCGTCGTCGGGCCTGTCTTCCATCGTCCTCTCGCGGCTCTCAAGCTCGAAGCGGAAGAATCTGAGCAGGGAACGAAGCGGCGTCAACTGTGAGCTGTCCGACGACGATGTCGTTGACCCTGAATCGTCGACCACCGCAGACGTCGCTTCCTCTAGGGTCTCAGAGTGTGAACGATGGTAGTCCAAGATCAATTCCTTCGGGAGAGCGCGGAGAAGGACCGGATACAGCATCGCCTGGTAGCCATCTTCATCGATACCCAGCGCCTTCAGCCCCCGCATGTGAACCTGTATCTCATCGTAAAGCCCTCTCAAAGCTCGCACGTTCCTTGCAGAGAACACAGGTTTCACATCGATTAGGCCCTGCATGTGATCCTGAATCAACGCTTCCGGATTTCCGAATCGATGTCTCAAGATGTCGACCGCGTCGCTGTAGCAATCACCTGATGCCTGCCGTCCGGCAATTGCTGTCAAGGCCTCTCCGGTCAGCAGCGTCTTCAAGTAATTGAAGCGGTCGATGTTAGAGAGTTCCGTATTTTTGTGGACTGCCACCTCAAATTGTTCCCAGAATGGCTGCCAGTTTTTCCGTTTGCCGTCGAATTTTGCTAGTTCCAGCTTCGGTAATTTAATCCTTAGAGCCGCGGAAGCGCTACCAACGGTAGCTTGAATCCGGGTTTCCTGGTTTCTGCTTGCTTGTTCGGTTTGCTCTTTCTTGAGTTTTAGTCGGCAAATGCAGGTAGCAATTTTGTCACTATACTCGATGACCTGCTCAAATTCCGCCTCCGCTTCATCTTCTTTGATATTTGGCTCGATTGCCGCGTCTAGCTCGTTGAGCTGTTGTTTGACCAACGATAGGCGTTCAAGAAGCACGCTCACCTTTTCGACGGTGGGTGCTTCCTTGGCAGTCAAGATGTCGTCCGTTTCTTTGGTCAGCCGCGTCGCTTGGCTTCTCACGGCCTTCCTCTTTTTCTTGAGAACATCCATGTTGCTGTCGTTGGCACGCTGAGTCGTTGGGTCCGGTCGATGTTCCTGAGTAATCCGTTCCCGGGTTTCGGCACCAAAATGTTTTGTAGAAACTAAAACTGATTTAGTTCCTCGTTGTAGACAGTAGACTGTTATCGTTTATGTAACTTCGTTTATTGCAAGATACAAGAAACAATCAAACTGTTCGTTAGGAGGGGAGCAAGAGCTCGAGAAATTACATGCTCATCGTTGGGGCTCCCCGATCGTTCTGCCCTTTTCCAATGCCCCTCTAGACGGAACAGCTCTCCGCCTGTCTCAACCTTTGGCCCCTCTCCCCTCGGGTTCCCAGAGTCCCGTCGCCCGAGGGGAGCCGCCGCCGGCCATAAACAAGCGAGAGGTGTCTGGTTTTCGTCTCGGGAGGCGGGCTTAAGAGAATGACATACAAAAGACACACAGGGTAAAAATGATCGGGAGGCGGGCTTAAGAGAATGACATGCAAAAGACACACAGGGTAAAAATGAAAAGAAAACATAGTTTCAACACAGCCTTACCTAGCCTTTCTTGACGGCCTTGTATTAAGGCGAGTTCAGAGAATGTACAGTCTTTGTCAAAAGTTTAGAGCCCAGGGGGTTTACTTCTTAGCCTTGCAGTGGAACTCCTGAAGCATTCTGGGAAGTCCTACCCATTGAAGGAGGCAGAATCAGAAATCTTCTTACCCAGAGGAAATTTGGAGCGCTGGAGATGCATCACGAACCACACAGTGAGGCTCAGAAGCAAACCCCCTGGGCTCCAAACTTTTGACAAAGGCTGTACGTTCAATAGTCCCCAAAAACCTTCCTTATACCCGTGCCACATGGACATATTTAAGGCCATTAAGTGCTTAGTGCCTTAAGTTTTAATGGCATTCGTGCGGTGCCACACGCATGAATTTAATGGCATTAGCCTTACTGCCATTCGCGACCTACTGAGTTCGCCACAACTCATTCGCCCGTGCAATGAGTACTCTCGTTTTCATTCCACACGCAGAAAAGCATGCAGCTTTGTTAGTAACAACTTCCTAACCAGTAGGAAATAGTTAATTCTTAACTTTCAGTCAGATGAGGCAACTATACCGCATTTTCGATGCGAAGAGCGCCATTTTAACCAGCCTTATTGACAGGTACTCTCGACTTGTGTGCTGAAATGCGAGTTTATGGCTACTTTTTCGACTTGTAAAGCAGGAACAGCCGTATTTCCTGGAAAATCGCTTTTATATTACATTTGAACAACATTTCCCATATATTCTGCTCATTAGCAATGTTTATATTCAGTTGAAACTTTTGACTACCTTGCAAGCGTTATCGTCATCGTCACGTTCGATAATGACATTAAATGTGGACGTGTAGCACCAACTCCCAAAATAATGGCATTAACAAACTTAAGGCCAAGGGGATGTTTGTGCCGTGATCAGTGAATTGCTACATCTGCAAGTAACGAGGAACTATTAAACAACGAAATTATTTATGACGCTATGTTAGTTTGAGGCATAGCTCACTTCAGCAGTCTCTTAAAAAGGACATTGAGGTCATGCCTTACACTATAAGATGTGTGCCAGTAATGAAGGACACCGGAATTCCGTGTGAACTTTTCCTGTTAATAAGACTGCTTAGGGTATGAAGAAGCTATATGCTTATAAACACGCGCAATCGACACTTTCAGCGAAGTCACTGTTTAGAGAACAGTTCATTTTAGCTCAGAACATATATGCTGCGAAAGTTCAAACTCGTGACTGATCGCCCTTTCTTGACGTGCGCGCCTTTATGTGCGGGCAGGGTAAGTGAGTGATAGTGGCATGATGCCCTATGCCGAGGTCGCAGAATTCGACCCAGTCAAACAAAGCAAGACGAGGTCAAGGAGGTTCCTGATATTCCATGAGGCAACAATAAAAAGAATCTTCGAAGATGGCCGAGTAGCCTAAGACATCAGTAAACGAAGCTTCTTTGTTGTGCCCGCCGCCACTGGCTCGATTTCCACTCAGGGTTAGAGTAGTGTAGTTGTTTTTTTTTACTGCGTTAGCAGTTTAGCCTCCTTTCTCAGAAAATTCAAAAATTTCTGTGGTGTGCGTGTGTGTGTGTGTGCTTGCGTGCGTGCGTCCATGCATGCGTGCGCCTGAGCATGTGTATGCACACGCGTGTATAATTTGGTGAGCGCACATCCGGGAACTCACTGGCAAAAAATTGACAGACGGTTGCAATTGTCGGTAATGCGAGGTTTAAGCGCAACTCATCACACGTCACCTGGCATGTGGCGTATTACGCGGCTATATCCACTCTTAGGGTCCTCCCGTGGCAGCCACCTTCCAGGTGGCGTTTAATTCGCTCTGCTACTTGGACAACCGGTTACGCCGACTACGCCGACTACGACGCGGAACGCGGGTACGGGTGCATAAGAGCTGCGGTCTAAAATGGCCCATCTATCTGCAGCCGATCTACCTGAGGTAGAATGCTGTGAATGCTGCACGTGTGCCGTCGCAAAGCGTTCCACAAAAGAACGTCATCAAACATGAAGCCTCTTGCATATGCAAATGAAAACGCTAGTGAATCCTGCCGCCGCCGTGCAAAAACTTGTTTTTGAGTCGTCGCGGTGGTGAGCGGCGAGGTTCCAAGTTGGAAATTTTCGCTGGGACGAACGCGCCGCTCAGTCACCAATTCGCTTTCATGTGAACCAACACAAACCTCAGACACAAACAACACGAAGCGAGGGTTCTCGCACAGCTTCCGCCCTCACCGTTCGACCACGTTTTTTATGTGGCACTCTCGGTAAAAGAAGACGCATTACGTTCGCTGCTATTGACGAGGGTGACGCTGGTGAACATTGTCATAGTTCGGTTGCACTACACATAAATACCCCCGAAAGACAAAACGATTAGACAGGCGTCGCCGCAGCGCAGAAGTAGCGGACACCTTAAATTTCCTCATTGTGCTATTTCCTTTAGACTACCTATATAGCCTCTACAGAATGCAGACGACTCAGGTAGTTACAGGGTATTTGTTTCCTGTACCGTTGTATCGGCAACCTTTTCTGGAGTTCCTTAACACCAGTGTTATAAAGTGCGTTAAGCGAATGTACATGTATTTCTTCTTCTGCAAAACGTTCTTCTCTTAAGTGCACACATAGACGCTGCCTGTCAAGGCATGACTTCATGCTGAGATGTTTGTGTCATGTACGGTGAATTGGCGCTTATGCAATGCGCCAAAGAACATTGACCATTTTTTTATTCTGTGCAATGATGCTACGCTCTTCTGAGACATAATTACGGCGAACGTACACTTGAGAAGGACATTGAAATCACACGGATTAGTGCCCGTTTTTTGCCAGTGGAGAAAAACAGTGTTGTGCCGTGTAATCTAATTATGTTGAGGGGACAGTTTATTCTCTGGAAGAGCCGCATGATGGACCGCCACGCCGAATCATCGCGGTCGTCGAAACCTTTGTTTCTTGATTAGTGCGCTTTGATACGGGGACTATATGTTGCCCTGGAAGGGTCGCCTTGCTGGCTCCCCTATCTATGCATGGGTGTGCCTCTCAGACTTTTTATGTTTAGAGAGGTGGGGACGTGCAGGGGTACGGTGGGCTCGTATTGCACAGACTGGTGTTTTGTGGCATGGGCTGACTCCGAGCTTCCTTTTCGGCCCTATTTCCATGCAATAAAGAAAAATAATCGTCGCCGTAGCTAGATTGGTAGAGCACCGGACGCAAAATTAGGAGGTCGAGGGTTAGGATCCTACTGGCGGCATGTATTTTTTTTTCAGTTTAATAAATTATCGTTAAAAATAATCACTCTTTAAGCTCCTATTGATGGACACCACAAATTATTTAAAAAAAACAAACTTCCCCTATGCTCCTTGGTTACGGCCACAGTGTTACGGTTATTGTTGGCTTCCGTCATGTGCGGCAGCGAGAGGCAGATATAAGCCGCCCGTCAGAGAATTCAAGAAACAGCAGTCTGAGAACAGCGTGACGATGCTGCCCGCTAGCGATTGGCATTTGTTTTTTTTTAATATATATATATATATTGTTACGTGCTTAGCACGCACGGGGGGTTATTCACAGAGGGGATCGGTCGGAGCAGGATGGAAGCAGGAAGCCTACCAGCGTCCCTCAGCTATTTTTCTTCCTTTCTCTCTGCTGGTCCTTCATCTTCTGCTTCTTCCATCGAGGCTCTGTGCAAGCACGTGATGGAAGAAGCAGAAGATGAAGGACCAGCAGAGAGAAAGGAAGAAAAAGAGCTGAGGGACGCTGGTAGGCTTCCTGCTTCCATCCTGCTCCGACCGATCCCCTCTGTGAATAACCCCCCGTGCGTGCTAAGCACGTAACAATATATTAGCAGAACAATTTCAATGCATCGACATAACATAAAATCACTTCATCGCAGTTACATTTCATTTCAGTAGCACCTTTCTACGCGTTTATCACATCCCAGCGAGCGCATGCATTTGCCCATTGCCTCTTTGTGCAATCACTAATTTTTTTTTCTGAGTATCGTACCGCTGCTACATGCCCGCCTTTCATTGCTTATTTCCGTCGCGTGCAACGAAGAATGTTCGGATTCTTTAAAAAGAAAACGCATATGCATATTTCTTTGTTTTGTAATAATAGTATTATGTGTATTCTAACGCGTCAAAGCGGCGCGGAGTCTATCAGGAACGCTGTAGTGGAGGAGGACTCCAGATTAGCGTAGACCATCTGGGGTTCCTTAGAGTGCACTTGTACCGCACAGTACACACGTTTTTGCATTTCGCCGCTATCAAAATGCGACCTCGCCACCGGTATCGAGCCCGCGACCTTGGCATTAGCAGCCCAGCACCACAGCCACCGAGCCATCGTGAGAGGTCATATTCATTATCTGCTGTCTGAAACAAGGAATGCCTCAGAAAGTAAATGTTGCACAACGTGATTGGGTCATTGCGCCTATACTTCACGTATTTATGGTACTCCAAAAAAAAAGAAAAGGGAAAAATGAAAGCCATTCTCACTCAGTGCTTTACGAGTTAAAGCAGTGCTAATAATGCGTGTAAAGCTGTACGTAAGCATGTAAAAGGGGGATACTATAAAATCCAACGTTTCACATCAATGTGGAGTAAAATACTTTAGAATTACCAAAAGCACATTGCGGAAACGCCAATTAGCTTTCTTTCTATACACGAGACTTATTTCAGTTTTGTTGTTGAACTGGATGCCATTTCTACTGGATGCCATTTACGCCCTCCACAGCGCCGACAGCTTTCGGTGGGTAAATCTACGCGCTGGCACATGCCATTTGGTCAAAAAAACAGAAACAAAGTATGCCGTGTTGCACAAAATGTGCTGCTGAACCGAGTCCCGAACCGGTTCGGAACGGTTCCTTTGAATCGTTCCGGTTCGGGTTCAGTTCCAAGATGGCGAAAAAAGTTTGGGTTCGGTTCGGTTGCAGTTCCGGGCGAAAATTCGGGTTCGGTTCCGGTTTCGGGTTCAGGTTCGGTTCCGGTTCGACACCCTGATATAAATTGCCTTTCTCCCCAGCCTAATACGAATATAATCATTCCGCAAGAAAGTTGCAAGAAAGTTGTTGTAGTTGATTGCCTCTAGGGGCATAGCATATACCCACGAAGGGGGATCAGCCAGGGTGACGAGCTAGCTGCCAGCTCTTTCCTCTACCTGCACTACTGGCGTGTAATACGCGAAGCGGTACACGCTAACGCATATTCTGTCGCATGGATTGCATTAAACGTCTGTGCATATTTTATAGCCGAACTGTATCAAGAAGGACAGCCACGAAGAAATGGCTTTGGAGCAGCTGCTTTCTAAGAAATCGAATCTTTAAAAAAGTTATTTACCCGACGCATGCATACATTTGCGCTCAAAACTGAATATATGAAATGCTCCATTGAGTTAAAGACGCTAGTGAACCGCTAAATTGCATGCACTGAATGTCGCTAAGGCTCCCGGGTCTACGTGCACGCTTGAGCCCTTTGTTGAGATTATGTGGCAAATCATTTGAAGCTGCAAATCTCTCGAGTAGTAGATCCACATAGAAAAGAACTCCTATCTTCGCTAGAGACGCATGCGAATCAACGAACCCAGCCTTTGCGCAGGCGCCTCACTATGACATCGGCGCGTTTCAGTTTTGCGACAGATGTCGCATAAGTAATTCTAATGATATTTTTCTGGTCTGGCTCTTGAATAATTCACTAAAGCATTTTATTACGATGTCAGCGTCAAAAATGAACATGTGGCGTTTAATATTTGTTCATTTCTATTTTTTACTGAGGGGCTCAACGAATTAAGGCCTACAGGCCAGTGTTGAACTGCATTAAACCGCCACTGCTATTCAACTGCACCGAAGCCGACATTGGAGACTTTAAAGACTTTGGATACTGCAAAAAGTGATCACAACAAAGCAGTGCTTGCTTAGAATTAGAGGTCGTCTCTAACGCTTTCAGCGCTTAAACTTTTGAAATGAGAGCGGAAATAATTTGCCTGGCCTTGGGGGTACTGTCGAATCTCTCTGGGTAAGGATATTTTTGATCTCATTCCGTCAGAAAATTTCATAAATATGTAAAGAATATGACTGATTATCTTTTACTTTGCCATCAAAGGAAACCATTTTCTAATGTGTATTATTTGGAACTCGTCCTTCATTTCAGATGTGGTCTTCCTCCGTCACCCCCTGCCTTCAGAGGTATAACTTGCGTTGGGCAGGTAAGTGATATCAAAAGTTTCTTCCTTGAGAAACACCTAATGTTTTCAAATTGAGCATGTATGTACATGGATATATTAAGATATTAGTGGAGCCGCCTATGCGAAGCATGACTTATTCACCACCCTCGTTTACTATATAAGGCTTTGTTTCCTCTGGCCCAACGCACTTGTGAAGACTGCGAAACATAAGCAAATAAGTGGCCTTTGAACTCAACATGAATGAAACTTGCCTATAGTGGTTTCGAATTCAGTGGCTCTGTCTTTCTAATGGTTCCATGGTGCACATTTTAATATTCCTTACAAATGCATGTGATTACACTCTTTTACAAGTTTTGCAAAGAATAATAATTCAAGAGATGAAATTATCGAATTTATCTGAAGCTACGTTGGGCTTCAAAGAAAAAAACAAACTTTGAGATCTGTCTCGCTTCAGAGAGCGGTAAGGACAAATAGGGCCTACATTGAATTATTTTGTGCAGGTACTGCGGGATGGAATTTCGCAGAAACATTTCCTCAGTGATATGCTGTTAACTCACGCCTGATAGTTGTGCTTGAGCACCCCCTTTTTTTAGTGATTTGCTTCGCGCAGTCTGCCCAGAGGTAGCATCATTTGTTAGTGTAAGTTTTTTAGGTTTAATGTCCCGAAGATTTAAGTTGGAAATTAGAGACGCCGCAGTGAAGTCCGCCGGATTGGGTTTGACATTTTATTACTTTAGCGTGCACTGACCTCAAGCAGACTATGGGCCTGCTCGCGCTTTGCTGGTACGGAATGCAACCGCCGCTTACGGGATTCGGTCCTGCGATCCTAGGCCCAGCAACTGAATGCCGTTAAAACGGAGTCACTGCGGCATGTCAGCACAATTAAAAAAAAAGACATACTGCTTCAGGACTACTAGAAAAAAAATGCCTATATATTGCAGTCTTCTACAACTATTATGTGCCTTAAGAAAACGCAGTTGTGTTCAGCTGAATATTTTCTTGTGCATAATATAATATATTGCTTGCCTATAGGAAGCTCTCGGGAAGTATTCGAGAAAAAGATCGCACATTAAATGCAGTGACATTAACGCGAGCGAGTTTAGAACTGCCGGAGTGTACTAATGCTTATACTACGCACACATGCGCATAAATAAAGCCGTTTTATGTGTGTAGACGACAGTAGTGGTCGAAGTAGCTGCACTGTGCTGGACTCATGAGATATTTAGAGGAGCTAGGCCTATTAAATTTGTTTTGATACCTGTGGTCCACTAAAACGCGGAGTATTTTTTACATTTAATTTTGACTAGAACAAAACAGAAGCGATATTTTGGGCTGCCTTTCATGACTTGAACTGAAATGAGTGCGCTAAGCTACCCGAATATACTGGCGCAAAGCTTGTGTATTCGAAGAAAGTAGATCACTTGTGTATGGATTGAGAAGGCGCTGCTACATACTCTGAAGAATGCACAGATTAGCACGAAAACAGGCTTAGTTATCGTAACGAAGACACTTTGAGCAGACAAGGCAATGAAAGAGGTGCTCGTAAGGACATACATGAGGAAAGTCAATAGTCACCGAAACCAAGGCTTATAGGGGATGTTTTTTAATATGTAGTTTTTCATAAATGAAAGGTGAATATAAGCAGAAGAAAAACAACTCCACGCCGCCGGTGCGATCCGAGCCCACGACCTCCGAATTTCGCGTCCGGTACTCTAAGAACTGATCTATCTATGGCGACGGCTGTGCAGTCTTCAGCTTTCGGCAGCATTTATGTCTAGAGTAACAGTAAAGTTTGTTCGATTTCTTCACAGGAAGGTTCCCAAGCCCTTCCTCTAGTGGATTCGGCGCGAAGGAAGACCAGAAGGCGTTGTTTCTTGCAGATGATCACAGATATATAGAGAAGCATATATTTACAACATATACAAGGAGCAAAACTGGAAAACAGCAGACATGAATTTACAAAGGGAAAAACAAACTGCGCTACTTTACTCTTCGACCCCGCAGGTTAGAGCCTAGTAGCAGAATGTTTCATGCTAAGCATGGAGCCCCAGCTCAGGCTGGTCTCCATCCGTTTACTTCGGTTTTTATCACCGCAACAAACAAAGAAATGGGGCGGTGATTTTCAGTGGCCCGCCCCAAACATCAATTCTCCAATCATTCACCTACCCCGTGGGTTGAGCTCAGCCTCAAACCCAGGGGCTCGCTAAGAAAATAAAGAACAAATACAACACTACTCTCTCGTCGGAAAGAGCATGCACGTCCTCTCCCGTTGGGGCTCTCCTTCTGACCTGTCCCAAGCAGACCGCCGCCCCCCCCCCCCCCCCCCTCTCCACTCGCACTGCTAGTCAAGATCTTGGTACAGATGCGTACCCCCTGTCCTCAGTGCTTAACAATAGATGAGAGAGAAGCCGGTACGGCACAGACGGTGGGGCGCTCGGACAAGGGTGATCGATGAGCGGGCGGATAAAAGTGAGGAATGCATGTCGTTCCCCACATCGCCAAAAAATGCTCGAATCGTCCTTTCCTGGGCTCACTCTGTCGGCTCGGCATACCAGCTACGGAAGGGTTCCTATTTTCCCCCGCAAATTGATAGAGACACCGTGAAGATAGGAGTGCGTCAAAAGACCAACTCCCTACTGCACTGTGCTTGGAGGGGCTTTCGTTCATAATGGACAGCCCCTTCCGCGGGGGCAGCGCCCTGCACCGTGGTAGCTGGAAATGAGCGTTGACCCTTCAAGGCCGCTGTGGGCCATCAGGCGCCTTTCCGGCGTTAGCGTGTGCATAAGGGGGGATAGGGGTGGGGGCGCCCTGTAGGTAGCGGCGGTGCTGTCGTTCACAATGGACAGCCACCGCCGCGAGGGCAGCGCCCTATACAGTAGTTGCAGCTAGAATTTAGAAGCGGCCTTACAGTAACCGAACCCTGAGTGCTCACCAGCGCCTCGGGTGCCTCGAATCAGGCAGTCTTGATGCCATAGGTAGCATAAGAGGGTTCACGCACAGCTTCGGCTAGCCCTGTTCGACCACGTTCCTACATGGCGCTTGCGGTAATACTACCGCGCTTTGATGAACACCCACTCCAGAAGCTGCCATGCACTTAGATTTTGGTGCTTGAAGGGAAGCCCTAGTATACAGAAATCAGTACGGAGGCTTTGATGACGGTGTCCCTCCTTGCGTACTGAACAAAAACTCAGTGTTTTGGGTTTCGGTACGCCGATCTCGACGCAGACGATTACGCTTTTGCATCATGCACGGCTCAACTAAGTAAGTACCGTTGTAAAACTTGCTACGATACAAAAGTTAGCATAATACGCAAGCTCTGTGTGCAGTTTCACCGCAAACGAGCCAGTGGTTGAGGTAAGAAAAATTTTGAGTCTTTACGGTAAAAACGCACAATACGGTATAACCCGTGTCCGTCTCCATCAACGTTCCGCAGCTGGCGCTAATTGCGCGTGCTTATGAGGCATCAAATAAAATATCAAAATTTCTAAAGAACACGCGTCTCTTTTTTAATGGGTGGGTGAGCCGCCTTTGGGATACGTTAGGTTTCGTCGCGTCTCGCAGGGAAGAGATTCTTGAGGAAAAAAAAAACAACCTTAAAATGTATATTTTCAGTACACACCCTCCAGTTAATGAGGCTCAGAAGCCATCGATTCACCGGTCGAGTGATACACTGGTGGCGTGGACATAAAGAATCGGTTTAATTGGAGAGAAAACAACACAACCCAACCTTAAAAGCGCATATACAAAAGCCACGGCACTGTGCACTTGTGAACGCTACGCTGTACAAGCGACAACGTCCTCTGTAAAAATGAGAATGCTACGGGGCGACGAAATAAAATCTCGGTGGTTATGATGCAACAGTTACACGGCAACATTTTCTCTACGCGATGCTAGTAACGGGAAATGACAAGTCAAGCGCCCCCTCTGCCTCGCCACAAAGGCGAAGCCGAAGGGCAGATGACAAGGCCACCCGCCGGCGACCATGACCAGGAACGTAAAAGAAAAAAAAAACGCCGCAAAATTTGCCGGCATTATTCTGCTGTTAATGAAGGATTGGCTGCATGTTTACAACGGAAAGGCAGTAAAAATAAAAAGCGAGAAAGCGCACACAACGTATTCACTCGCACGCGTACGACATGCAAATATTCTGGCCGAGTGCGCCGTAGCTGGGATGCCGTTTCTCCGCCGAAAATTTCATGCTGAAGTCCTCCATGTGAGCGCATGTTCTTTAAGAGGCCAAGTAGCGGCACAAAAATTTACGCCAACACAGGACGTCATGTGGCAGCTTTCAAGTGCATCATTCATGCTGACTCCAAAGCAGGCTCTAGAGCCACTGTGGGCCTGGACAGCCTTTATCAGTACAGCCTTTGCACACGTCTCCCACGAGGGTACACTCGCTAGTCTGAGTCTCATAATTCTGGCTAAAAAATGGACAAATGCATTAGGACTTTCTTGCAAAGAATGACGGAAACCAGTATAGGCGACCTCTCTTCCTCCCCTTTCCCAGTGGGCGACAAGGGCAACCCCGGTATTGTTCCCACTCCTTTTCAAACTCCCACTTCTCCCCCTCCGGGATCTCTTGACACAAATTCTCGAACCACCGCATAACCTCTATGCTGACGACATTACGCTGTGGACCCCAACCGGCAGCGATGCCGAGATAGTGGACGTGCTCTACACCGCAGTGAATGTCATTGAAACCCACGTCACTGGTGCAGGACTAGTATGCTCCCCTCTGAAGTCTGAGCTTCTTAATCGAGGCACCACGTGCGAGAAGGTGCTACCCCGATTGGCATTTATGCATTCGGTAAGCGTGACCCGAAGTTTTCCATTGTTCAGGTCCTTGGTATGTTAATCGAAAATAGCACTAAGAACGAAGGCACAATGGAAAAATTAAAGGGTTGCACGACGCTGGCCATTTGTATGACCAGAAGCATCACTAGCAGACATCGAGGTATACGGGAAGCGGATGCACGATGCAGTGTGCAGGCGTTCATGAGTAGCCATTTCTTATAATGCACACCCTACCTGAAACTCCCACCTCGTGAGGAACAACTGATTGGTGCTCTCATCAGAACACTGTACAAAACTGCCCTGGGGATAGCATTCAAACAGCTATGCAACTATTTCTCCAAACTGGAATTCATAACCCCATATCGAACTAGCCGAGGGACACCACACTGCGAAATATGAGCGGCTCTCAAACTCAACAGGTCGCTACACGCTCAAAAGGCTACACATCGCCCACGAGTCCTTGTTTGGCGAGAAAACAGGTATCCTTTCCCTTCCCCGCAATAAGTACCCCCAAAATCACGAGTATAGGGGGATGGAATGGGCTAGAGCTCATCACAACCAATGTGGCTAACGAGAAGACGTGAATTATGTACTTAAGAAAAACCAGCCAAAAAGACGGGGACAAAGGAGAGACGAGGCACACACAACGACTGGACTATCAACTGTGCTTTATTGAAAAACAGCCAGTCTCCGAGACAACCCAACAGAGCATGCGCAGCTCAATGGCGCCGCAAAACCAGCACAAAAAACAACAACAGCGAGCTTGTAAGATAGTCAAGCTGCAGTGTGAACGGGACAAGTAACCTAATTCTTTCTGCATCAACGTGATAGAAGCCGTGCTAACACACTTATCTCCATGATTGCTAATGTGAAATGCTTCGAGGATTTCCCGCTCAACCTTACCCTTGCCTCTACCGAGAAAAGTGACATTCGAAAGCAACGGGTAGCACCCGCAATCGCGGCAATGGCGAGGCAAGTTTGCTCCGTCAGCCGGAGTCAGAGAGTTATGGTGCTCTCGTAGCCTTTCATTTATACACCGGCCAGTTTGGCCGATGTAAACTTTTTCGCATGTCAGCGGAATCTTATAAACCACCCGTGTCGCACAAGGAACATAGCAGTTTTGATGCCGCGTCGAACAAACAAGTGGTCTAGTTCTGCCACGCGCGACACGTGAACAAAGGCTTGAAAGTTTGCAAGGAGCAGAATAGACAACATTGACACCTTGCCTTGCAGCAACTTTTTTGATGTTGTGGGAAGCCCCATGCACATAAGGCATCACCTCAAATTTTCTTCTTTCAGCCCTAGTAGGGTCAGCCACCTTTTCGTCACGGCTCTTAATTCTTGTGCATGGGGCTTCCCACAACATCAAAAAAGTTGCTGCAAGACAAGGTGTCAATGTTGTCTTTTCTGCTCCTTGCAAACTTTCAAGCCTTTGTTCACGTGTCGCGCGTGGCAGAACTAGACCACCTGTTTGTTCGACGCGGCATCAAAACTGCTATGTTCCTTGTGCGACACGGGTGGTTTATAAGATTCCGCTGACATGCGAAAAAGTTTACATCGGCCAAACTGGCCGGTGTATAAATGAAAAGGTACGAGAGCACCATAACTCTCTGACTCCGGCTGACGGAGCAAACTTGCCTCGCCATTGCCGCGATTGCGGGTGCTACCCGTTGTTTTCCAATGTCACTTTTCTCGGTAGAGGCAAGGGTAAGGTTGAGCGGGAAATCCTCGAAGCATTTCACATTAGCAATCATGGAGATAAGTGTGTTAGCACGGCTTCTATCACGTTGATGCAGAAAGAATTAGGTTACTTGTCCCGTTGACACAGCAGCTTGACTATCTTACAAGCTCGCTGTTGTTGTTTTTTGTGCTGGTTTTGCGGCGCCGTTGAGCTGCGCATGTTCTGTTGGGTTTTTTCGGAGAGTGGCTGTTTTTCAATAAAGCACAGTTGATAGTCCAGTCGTTGTGTGTGCCTCGTCTCTCCTTTGTCCCCGTCTTTTTGGCTGGTTTTTCTTAAGTATAATGTACCAACTAACCCATATTTCAACTCTTCTGTGAATTATGTCGACGCCACCAGAATCCCTAATTGCACGGCCTTGGTAGCAGCAGCGGTCAACATTCGGGTAATACCCCTTTAGAATACCCCTTATCTTTTAGAACGGCCGCTCTTGAGGAGTCTTTAGAGGCCTCTATTGATTTGGCCACTCGCCTCTGCCAACGACATATACTGAATCGGTGACTACAAACCTGGTATACCAAATGCTCAAAAAGCAGAATATCCCCTGTAGCTTCGGTATCCTCATGTCCACAAACCGAATTCTCCCTCGCCATGTAAAGCTTACCTGGACACCAGCTCATACCTCCCTCCTCCCCCCTCCCAGGTAACGAGGCAGCCCGTGCCAAAGCCCAAGGCCTTACCGAGCAGGCGGATGGGCGCTCTCAAATCCTCTGAGAGCTCTGTTCTGTTAGGGTATCATGGTCACCTATCATGAAATCACACAGTACTACCTCCTTGTGAGAATGGTATTCACTTCCGGGCACAAATCGCTCATTCGCTGAGAGGTCATATGTAGGTAGCTTCAGACCCAATCCCTCCCTAACCCTGCAGAGTATGTAGCCATGTACACGGCTGCCCCCTACCTCCTATGGAAGGTATTTTGCATCGGAGCCAAGATATCGCCCATTTTGAGGGACTAGCCACCAGATCACACACTTAAGGAACTGCAGCTCACAAATCTCGAAGAGTAGCAAGCCGCTTTGCTGAGCTCCGACTCGGTCGTGAAACGCAGGGCCACGGAGCGAGCCATCGAAGTAGTCAGAGCCCAAACGCTCCTGATCACCTCACGCCACGAAGATCCATACCTCCTTTTCTGAAACGAAGTTTATTCATTTCCTCATTTTCGCAGATTCAGCGTCTATACTCACACATGTTTGCTTGCCTTGTATTCCGTATGGCGTTGATGTGATTGTAGCTTCGGTCGTCATTGCATTGCTATTCAAAGTGCAGCTAGCAAGGCATTGTCTTATTCCGCGCGCTGGATTAATGTTGTCACGTCTGAGTTGCCTTCATGTGTAATGGAAGTTTGCTTCGAGCGGCATAGAGTCCAGACATAATAGTTTGTATTAAGTTCTAGAGCTTGATTTGCTTCCCTAGGGTTGTCTTCTGGACAGCGGCGTTGTAGGCAAACACCATGCAAGGCAGGCCGGATGGCTTTAACTCTTGTGTTAGCCGCCGGCGTACAAGACAAGCATGTTTAAGATGGTCATGTTGAGGCGTGCCTTTAGGCGGTTAGTCTGAGGGCGGTACACGGTTGTCCTCCGGTAGCTTTATGACCGCAATGCAGGATGCTTTGCCTTACCTCATCCATGAATGCGGTTCCCCTGTCCATGATTAGGACTACAGGGCGCCATGCAGGAGGAGGATGTGGTGCACATATACATGAAACCTTGCAACTTTAGCCATACTGTACTTAACTATTCTGCTCCAGCGTAGTAATTTAGGTAGCATGTCGTGACTATTACCCAATCGTTTGGTTTGCAGCAGTCGACGTTGGAAAGTCATCACTGAACTAGAGTGGCGGGCACTATTGACTTTTTGGAAGATTGTAACAGGAATGAATTTCTTGTGCAGACCAATCATATTTTGTTGTTGAAGGCATTATCACTGTTTGCATATGAAGTCCCTTTATGTTTTCTGAAGAAAAAGATACCTTCTCAAAGCTTCACGCTTCTGGAGTATTCAATTTATTACCTGTGTAGTAAACATTTCTGTTTTGCATATTCATTTGCCTCCGTTTTTACGCGTGATTAGATTCTCCGAGATGCTCAGCTAATATGCTGAATGTAAAAATGGCAGTAAACTTTATTTATGCTCGCGGAATCACATGAACGATATCATGTTGCAGAAACGGTCTTTTCCAGCATCTTCGTCAACGCAATGTCAAAGTGAGCTCTGCTAGAGCCGTGCGAAGCCTTATAAGAAGTATAATTGTACAAAAGGTAACTGCAACGCGAAACTGCTTCACTTTTAGTGGTCGTAATGCTGCATTTCCAGGCAATTCGAAGCTTTGAATTTCGTTCATGGTTTACTATATATGCCTCCATATTTGCACGCAGTTGTATAACCCTAAGAAAGGGTAGAAATTGTCAAAATTAGTCATTTTTTCTTGACATAATTATCTTTTCCTTAAATACCTCTCACCTTTTCCTATTTCTGCACTCCAATCCATTAGCGATTAAGTCCTGGAAGTTGTCTGCTTTTATCCGACTCTTTCAATGACTGGGCTTTAAAGGGTATAGAAAGTCAGGAAAACTTTGTAGGTTGCGAAGAGTTTCGCAGACTCGCTTGCTCACTAGTGACGAACTTCAGAAACTAGTCCAGAGTTCAACAAAAATTTTCAGTATTTTATTATTGCAAGGTAAGGTTATTGAAATATTGAAAGTAATGGTCCATACTTCCGATGAGCTGCGAAATATTTCTTTTAAAGCTTTTCCATCGCTCGCATCGAGTAAAGACTGCCATAGAAACCCAATGGGCAACGTTTTTGACGATAGACAAAACGTCGGTATAAAAAACGCAAGCCTGCCGAGGGGACATCTGTTGATATCGACATCATCGTCATCATCGTCAGTCTGACTACGCGCAATGCAGGGCAAAGGCCACTCCCATGTCTCTCCAATTAACCCTGTCCAGTGCCAGCTGCGGCAGCTCATCCGCCCAGCTAACTTTTTGTCGCCTCCTGGGCCTCTTGATTTCAACTAGGATGTCATTAACTCGTGTTTGATCCCTGACCAGCTCTTCCCTCTTCCTCTGTCTTGAGGTTATATTGCTTGTTATTCTGAAATCCTACAATATATAAAACATTGCTTTCTTAAACTCATTCCCGTTGAAAATGCTTTTTCTGCGGAATGGCTGAATATGTTACGCACGACTGCCGTGCTCTGGTAAGCCAGATTCATATTCTCATTTTCGAAGAGGCTGTCGCATGCAGACCCCACAAAAAAGAAAGTTTATTATATAAGGTGAATAAAACACTCATTCCATTTGCAATACACAAGAATAGATAGCCATGCAGGGTATCTATCATGGTCACACGTTCTTCGCAAACCGTAGATGTATCTCTTTTTCTAGATTGAAGGCTTGGTTACCTCCAAGAGTATCACTATCACTTTTTTCCATTGCTGATGTCGTAAGCCACGTCTGGAGTCTTTGTGGTTCTGTTAATCACTTAAGCAAGGAGGTAGATATTGTGAACCATAGAGTGAGCGTTTTCTCACAGGAATGCGAACATCAAACGGAAGCCTCCCGACTTCTGAGGATTTTACGCACTGGAACACGCTAAACTGACCAGATTGTAGCCGAGCTTTCTGAACGTCAAGAACCACGTGCCAGCCTGTCTAATAAGGCATGCTTTTGATTTCCTTCGTTTTGATATGCCGACATTCCAAAAACCTCCCACCCTCCTATTCCACCTGCAAATTAGAGTCTTGTATTAACTGATACTTCAATTTGAAAGCCACTTTCTACTTGCGACCCCCTATTCAGTTGATAATATACCTGGTTTACGGACATTGTTTTTTTTTTTTGCTTGGAGCTTCGTATCGACGATCATTTTGTGCCAGGGCAGGCGTATGTTAGTACTCATCATCGTGAAGGCGGCAACATATTTGAATGCGCTTAACACAGACATTGCGCAGTGGTCTTCTTGCTAATCTAGCCCTCTGCTTGCTTAACGCGGCGTGGTTTAGTCCATTCCACCGTCTTAGCGTATTTATCGGATGATTATAACGTTCTTTAGAATAAATGAAAATACTTTATTGAAATCCCGCAGGTAATTAAACTTAGACATTGTGATGAAGCCACTTCTCGGCAATGAGGCCAATATTGCAGGGCCGCGCTGGCACGTGCCCAGTCTGATTTATCTTGGGGGATAACGACACGCAATGGGGATAATAACGACACACACCATTACTTCACTTTTCTGCGCATTGAATTGTTCTGCGCTTGTTAACGAGATGACCCAGTGACTGTTGAAAGCACAGTATGAAATCGCATAGGATATGTTCAGGAGAGTTCGCAAAATTCTACGCGGATGGTGCAGAAGAAAATGTCGGATGCATTCAAGAACTATCTTCTTAGATATACATACGTTCGAAAAGTGCTGCTGAATTTCTGAAAATTGCCACTTCTCAAAATTGGCAATTATAATGCATAGTGCGGGAGACGAATAACATGACGAGTATCGCCTATCTTTGAAGTTTGGTACTGCCAATCGTCAATGTTGCAAAAGAAGAATACTTTCATAAATCTCACGGCCAGAGAAAGACAAACAGGCTTGGCTTTTTTGTTTCACCAAACCGCCAACTATTTGTCATTACTTCCGTTCTCTTTTGTTCATTTATAAGCTGTCGCGGCAGCTCAGTGGTTGCGGCGCTCGGCTGCTGGCCCGAAGGACGCGGGTTCGATCCCGGCCGCGGCGGCCGAATTTCGATGGAGGCGAAATTCTAGAGGCCCGTGTACTCTGCCATGTCAGTGTACGTTGAAGAACCCCAGGTGGTCGAAATTTCCGGAGCCCTTCACTAGGGCGTCCCTCATAGCCTGAGTCGCTTTGGGACATTAAATGCCAATACATCAAATCAAATCACAACGAAATATAAAAATTAATGTAGTTTGTTATCTTTGAGTAATCCGTGGTGCGATATTATTGCGTAATAAACATCTTTTATTAGCATTATGTGTGATTCTTCAAAGCAGTTCCCGTAAATTATTTGGGTATAATAAGTCACTTCGCTTGATTCCTACGGTCCTTTTCAAAACTTGATTCTGGTTCTTTTTTTGAGGCGCATGAAGGCTCTGCCGGTTAGAATGAAGGTGCGGCCGTCTAAGGAACGCAAATGCCATGACTTTTTCGGCTCATAGCGGCCAACATGGCATTTTTCTAAAGCTACACATATCTAATCACAACTTAAAATCGGACGCGCACCCGTTTTTTTCGGGACGCTTGTTCATCGCTTTCTTACGGCATACTTTGGGCACAAGCGTCGTTGAAACAAACTCGGTAAACGTGCTTGGCCCACAGAGTTTGTGGCGTGTAGCTGCAGTTGGGCGTATCACGATTCGTACAAACGAACAGTGCTAAAGCTTTGCATGCGAGTGTGTTCCCGCCTGGCGACAAGCAATGAATAAGCAGGACTCGGAAGAGCTGTGTTCGCTGCTTGACAAGCTCGAAACGTACCAACTGCGTTCTCTGGAAGACGCGAAGCTGCCATGGGTCCCATCGCTGGGTGGAATGGCGAAGTCCCGTGTGGTCGACAAGCTAGTGAAAGCGCTACTCCTGACTGACGTCGAAGAAGAGTACCTGCGCCGAATTGCCCGGCTTTATTGTTGGATTCTATCCTTCAAAGGAGTCCAGCCGTGGCGTCTGTTCCACGTCAAAAAACCGTCTAAGCTGGTCGATTACCGCAAAATCCTGGAACGCTTGGCTGCACAGCTACGGCGGCGTCGCTGCGATGTGACGCTCGAGTGGAACTTGCGCGACGGCGCTGTTTACGCCTGCCTGCTGATAAAGGACCGCAATTTTGGGAATATAAACTACCGGCCAGTGTATATAGCGATCTGGCGTGGCAAACCACTTGTCGCGGTGTGTACTCCTACAGGTACTAGTACGCGGCGTGTGCTGGACGCGATGGACGAAGCCATGGAACACGTTAGAGCGAAGATGCTGCCCGTAACTCGCATGGATCTGGATGTTGCACTACGGGAAGGCATCAGACTTCTGGGTGAGTTGTTCGGTGTGCAGTGAACTGCTGTCTTGTTTCAAAGGTTCTTGGGTTTGAATTTCTGTTTCAAAGATTCTTGGGTAAAAGGACTTTCTGCTCACACACGAACTGAATCCAAGGTGCACGCTGAAAGTGCATTCTGGTACCCCATGTGGCCATAAAACATCATTTATTTTGAGAAACCTGCTCTTTCTGTAATGTCTGTGTTCGTTGAAATTGTGTAGCGTGGCAAAGAGGGTTCTAGTTTACGCACAACGCAATGAAAGCTATAGAGAAGGGATGAATGAGTTAACGGGACGCTGTCGAAATGCGCTGTAAAGAGACGGTGAAAAACTTTCCGTAGGTTCAGTACGCTACGTGGCTATGGAAGAAATGTATTGCGGTAGGGTGCGAGTGCATTTTCTATTTAAACTGAAGCTTTAAATCGACAACTGTATTATTAAAATGCGTTGTACCGCGAAGGCTTGTTCCTTTCTTTTTATGATCAATTCTTTGCAGCATCTGCTGGGACGGCCATCTCTTGCGCGGTGTGCCAGAAATCCTTCTCCAACGGCGAAGACCTGGAGTGCCACGAGCTTGAATGCCATGACCAGGAGAACCAATTTGCTTACAAGTGTTCGCGCTGCTCATACATCTCCAACTGGGGGTAAGTGCCAATGCCCCGCCATTGTAAATCGACAGTCGTTGAAGGGAATTTCTCAGATTGGAAATCGACGGTCGTTGAAGGGAATTTCTCAGAAGTGATGGAACGCACTGCCATTATGATAATGAGTCGTATCCCAAATTCAGCTGTTTTAGCCACCTTGCAAATTGAGTTCAATTCTTGCTCTAGGACGGCCGGGGAAGATGGGCGGTTCCTATCCGTTCTAACTGCTTACATAGGAAAGGAAAAAAATTCAACAAAATGGTTCACTCCTATCCTTTCCAAACGCATCGCGTATATAATAGGAATTACAGCATTTACCATTGATTACGTGCGGGACGCAGGTATGTTGTGAGCAGGTTCCCGACTTCATTTCTGTTAGTAGCTTGCAATGGTTTATGGGGGTTTAACGTCCCAAAGCGACTCAGGCTGTGAGGGACGCCGTAATGAAGGGCTTGCGGGAATCGCGACTACCTGGGGTTCCTTAAAGTGCACTTACATCGCACAGTACACGGCCTTTAAAATTTCGCCTCCGTGGAAACCCGAACGCCGCGTCTTTCGGGTCAGCAGCCGTGCGCCTTAACCACTCAGCCACCGCGGCTGCACGGAGTAGCTTGTTAGGCACATCGCGTATGATCTTTGGCTCATGCGAAGCGCGTGAAAAATACCACCACAGCTTTTTTTAAAAGTTGTACTATAGCTACTAAAAAGTCTTCACAGGTTCACTTCCGGTTTGAACGCGGCTTCGTGCCGCCGGCGCTCCGCGGAGCGCCTCTTACCCGCGATGAGCGCCGTAGGCGGGAGCTTCAGTTTTGCCGTCTGCTTAAGTGCGCCGGCTACAACTTCTACATGCCAAGGCCAGCGCAAGGACTTGTTGTAGCAGACGGCATAGCCGGCGCACCCGCCTACGACTCCCACAGCGCTTGCGCAGTAGTTTCCCAGGTGCTTGCGGAAGGCGCACCCCGGAGATGTAATATGCATATTTGCTGTTTTTGCACAAGGAACGCTTTTTGCTGTGATATTAAGAAGACACTTTTCGAAAATGGGCGCTGAATGGTTCTTTAGTTTATTTCAGTATTCGCCAGCGCCGTACACCGTGTTTAATAAAGGAACTAGCATAAAACGACGCGGTTTTACAGCTATTTATTAAGCTCTACATTAAATCCTCATCCGTTTCAGGCGTGTGCGCATTCAGCTTTGAAATCACCACAAAATTCACGGTGAAGTATTCTGAAGAGATTGGATGCAGATGTTTACTTTCTTTTTTCTTTCTGCACACATGCGCAGGTCAGATATCACTCGTCATGAGATGGCCCACGGAAGCGAAAAGCATGTATGTGACGAGTGTGGGCAAGATTTCGATTGCAAGCAGAGCTTGAAGAACCATCTCATAACCCACGGCGGGAAAATATTCTTCGAAGTTTCTGATAGATTCAAATCTCCAGAAAAACAAGAGGACTTGAACCATACGGGAAAAGGCAGAGAGGGAATGCAAGATACTACTTCTTTTAGGACTGCCCGTGTTTTTTCGCCAGAGTCAACTGATTCCAGACACACGTTGGCAAAGCGGCGGGCAAGCGACAAGCCAGCACCATATGTGACGAAACGGGGTAGATATACGAATTGGCCTCACACCTTTGATGAGTGAGCGTCAGCGACGAGACGGCAACTTTCCAGAGCCTCGGATCAAAGAGGACCGTCGTTTTTAATTCGATGACATAATAAAGGAAGCAAGAAACGTTCGTTCTTTATTTCTGCCTTAAAGCCGATGGTTCTGGTCAGGTTTCAGAATTGCTGGTACCCTAACACACTGCTACCACCCACTCCTTACAAAATGAGCCTCACAAGAAGTACAATGCCTACAGTCACTCTAACTTGGATGTTGAATATTAGCAAGGTTTGTTTGCGTGAAAAAATGATAGTGGAGACGCCGGTTCCTTGAGAATGGTTGCAAATAAACGCGCACGGGAGCCGTACCGCAGAAGGCGTGCGACAAGGGCACAACACGAGGACTGACTAATGAATGATTGCGCATGCATGCGCAACAAACAGTGAACAAGAAACGTTTGTGAGAAAGACAAGCGCCATAATAAAAAGTATCGTCAGTTATCTCTACAGCAGTCCTATAGCATTGCAACCTATTTTTCGTCTACTATCTTGGAAAGAAAACGGTGGCGGATGTTTTCAGCAAATTCTTATGGTTATTGCGCATCCGGGAGGAGCAACGTTCTTTCGCGTATCGTTGACAATCCAGATTGCATGTCCAGCGCTTCGTAAGCGAAGCAGCTGTCGTACAACTCGGCACTGTGCACAGTTTTCTGTCAGCACTGCTAAGGGGGTCTGTATAATTAGCAGTGGAAATTTTCTCTAGTTCCTTTGGGAGTAAAATTACTCATCGACCCGGCATATCTGGTGCCTCCTAAACCTGATTCAGTTTTAAAAGAGTAATATACAAGAATACTATAAAAGGGCAATATTTTGTGTGGCCTCGATATTCCTTCTGCATTATGACGCACTTTGGTGTTATCGTGGGTATCAAATTAACATTTCAAGTTATGACAGCCACTGATGCCTTATGCCTACCTCGACGGGCATGTGGATTATGAGTAAACGTGAATTTCCTGGTTCTTTGTGCAACCTTGTTTCCTAGCCGTGCCTTTTACCTGAGCCGGTATAATCGCATCATTTTCTTCGACGCTGGTTGTCCAATCTGCAATCCTAACCTTTTTTCCTTCTTTAGGAGATGGCGCAGCACATTGTGCAGGTACGGAATTGTCGCACGGGGAGTTCATGCACCAGTCCAGTTCTTTATAATTTTCTTGCCTTTCTATTCTCATTCCTTTATGTACCTTTTTAGACACAGAAATACCCTAGAAATACCCTTTATGTAGGAAACCCGGAGTGCTCGAGTGCCTGTACACCATACGCTGCTTTCATGTTGCCATTTGCGGAAGCAATAATGAGGGCAACTGCTGAGATGCGCATAACTCTGCGAGACGGGAAGATGCGAGGGCGTAATTATCTGCCAGCTTCAGCGTCGCGAACCAATCTTTACGAATATAAATGTTGTTGGCTGTCGAGGTGACCAGATGTACGAGTGTCATTTGCGCACCGTTAAAATGAAAAGATGAAAAGTCGTGGGACAGGTAGTACTGAAAAGGTTCTCTAGTATTGCTTTAAACATTTTACAACATTATATTTGCGCTATAGTACCACAATTTAAAGAACGCCTGCCCATGCCTGCTGCTAAAATCGGCACATTGCACCGTAGTGTGTCGCCAAGTTGGAATCTTGGGACTGTTACGGTGCTCTTCCAGGCCTTGAGTACATTCTTTTTGAAATGTTCCGGTACACGCCCTGTCGCAACTGCGCCAGAAGGTCTGCGTTTGATGACCGAACCGTTATATCGAGGTGCAAAGAAAACGAACAAATTTTTGAAGCGATTGAGAACGTATAATTTAGGAAGAAGCGAGTCTGTGTACCTTGGCAATTTAGGGAGTTAGTTCCTCCTCCTCCAAGAAAAGAAAATCGGTTTTTGGAGATGCCTGTATTTTGAGCTAACTCTTCTTTTCCTGTACATTTGTTCGTTCTTGGCTCCCGCTTACAGTTGCGCCCTCATCGCGGAAACTCATTTATCTGCTGTGGCTGCTTTGCGCTGCTTTTAAGAAATCCGGGCAACGATGTAATACCCAAGTGTCGCATTTTTGGTGAGTTAGTACTTCATACTTAAGGAAATATTTGCGCGCACCCGAGACAGGAGATGGACAAGACAACATTGGTTTTTGAGCACGTGTGACATTGAAGAATATCTATTTTTATGTCTCTATTCTCATCTTGAATGTGATAGCAAATATACTGCTTGCATATATTTATAACTCATACAGCCTTATACATATGTTCAGAATGCTTAACTTTCACCTTTGCAGCTCCCCCCTCCGTTTGTAACTGTGTAATTAAAAAAAAATGTAAATTGTAGCGTTCAATGTTCCGAAGCGACGTACGGGCCATAGAGCAATACCGTAGTTGCGGGCTGCGGTTTAATTAAGACTCTAGCTCTCTTCAAACCGACTCTGACATCCCGCAGCGCACAAGAAATTCTGCACTGCACTTCCATCAAAATGCGGCTCGTGTGGCTGGAATAGAAACACCTCCTTTCGGAATAGCTACCGAACGCCAAAGTCACGGAATCATCGCGGTGGGCAAGGTTAGAATGGTGATAAATTTATTGCCTAGTCAAATGAAATTCTCTTGTTTAAGGCAGTTCATCAGAAACTTCGATATGTTAGCTGAAGGAAAAAGTAACCCTTTATATCTTTCCACTCATGGTATATTTGTATTTTGCTTCGGAAAACTAACCTTGTCGTGCTGAGAACTTTATCGGCTCTTTTGTTTCTCAGTTCCAAGCATCGCTGCGGACAGTATACTGAGGAAACTGCACTTTTTCTTTTGGTGAAACATTTCATTACTTGCGTATTACATGGTGTTACGGTGGCTCAGTGGTTACGGCGCTGTGCTGCTGACCTTAAAGGCACAGGTTCAGTCCTGGCAGCTGCAGTTGAATTTTGATGGAGGTAAAATTCTAGACGGCCGTGTACTGTGCGATGTCAGTGCACGTCAAAGAAAGCCAGCTGGTAGAAATTTCTGGAGCCCTTCAGTACGGCGTCCCTCTTAGCTTAGTTTGTTTAGGACGCTAAACACCCCTAAAACCGTAAACACATGTGTATTACGTATTTTTGTTTCCCTTATTTATTTGCGCTCCGTTTTTACGTGTGATTACATCCATCCTGTCCTGCTGATTTTCCGGTGGTTAGTGCATTCCTGAAGACACTATCGAACTGTTACGCAACAGCAGCGTTTTCAGGTGTGCCAGGAAACGCGCAGAAACGCATGAAAAATACGGCGAAGTGCCTTTTAGTGCGCCATTTTACTACACAACTGGTCAGCGTGGATGCGTAGACGCGCGGAAAACTGATTCCTACCAGGGCCAGAGCTATATGTAGTTGTGGCAGGAAATCTTTCAGCAGTTTGTTGTAAAAGACTGCAATGTTTCAGCGCTTGATCTGTCAGAACATTGAATGGGCTCATTCGTAGTGCATCCTATGCGCTTTACATCGGTACCTGCACACGTTCCAGCCGATATGAGCACAGCACAAGGTGACACACCTCGGTGTTGGAACTTGAGAAGCCTTTCACGACGCTCCGATAAAGAAAAAAAGACGAATAACGTCATAGTCTTTACCGACACCGCAGATGTAATATGGTTGGTGGTTTCTCTCTTGGAGCACTGTTTTTCGAGTCCTTCCAATGAAATCAGCAAACACGAGCTCTTTCACCATGATAAGGCTTCGACCATGTAAAAAGCTTTTTATGACGAGGATAAAGATCGAAAGCCTTTTGTGTACAAACTAGGAACAATATAAACAGGTAGATATTTAAGAGGTGAAAGAAATAATTACTACATATTTAAAAGAACATTATTTTTGTATCTTATTCCTCGCGCTTGGAAAAAAAATCGAGGTAAGTTAGCTGCAGTTTTCTCAGAACAGTGTAATAGTGCTTTGGGGTCCTGAGTGCCGTTCAGCTGCTTTAACTGAGGGAATGCATTACCTATCACTTAATATAGAGAGTGAAAAAATGTCAGCAAGTTTTATTTCTACTCGCGGAACTACATGACTGACTGTCATGTTACAGAAACGGCCTTTTTGCTGTATCTGTATCAAAACAATGTCAACGCGTCCTCTCCTTTAGAGAAGCTGGAAGACCGATGAAAGATAGAGGCTGCAAATAGGGCGAATGACAGAATTGCGTAAAATTTGAATGGTCGCAATGCTTTATTGCATATGGCGAAGCTTTGAATTTTTCTGCTCATTTAGTGCATACGACATTTGCTTCCAGTTTTCTCCTCATCAGAAAATGTAGAAATTGCTAGATTCATTCAAATTTATTTATGGTGTAATTATTCTTTCTTGAAATGACTCCTAGCTATAAATTATTTCTCATGGCAATTCATTATTGATTAGGTCCTGGAAGTTGTCTGCTTTTATCGAACGCTTTCAGTGGGTGGACAATGCAGAGTTTTGAAAGTCAGGAAATGTTGAAATGTTGAAATGTTGAAATGTTCGTAAATACCTTCGCGAATTCGGTCACTCACTGGTGGTGAAGTTTAAAACTTCCGCAGCACTGCAGCACTCTGGTCAGCCAGATTCATAGCCGCATTTTTGAAGCGAAAAGTTTCACTAGGCTCGTGAACACCCCGCTTCGCGTGAGCCGGAGGCCAGATTTGCCACTTCTGCGCATGCGCGAAACCGAGCGACGTCACGCACGGCGCAGGTGGACGCCGTCGCCGCCGCCGCGCGCTACTGCGCATGTGCGCCGCCGCTTCTCCTCCTCGCCACCGTTTGACCTTTCCCCGCAGCCGTGTGCAGTGCGCATTTGAAAGGAGGGGTACATAACGCGCGCTTGCCCATAGAACAGGCCCAGACACTCGCCATGGAAGGAGAAAAAGAAGCAACAGTCGGACGGCACAGAAACACCGATCCAGAAGTGGCATAGCTTGGGAGTTGGCAGAAAAGCAGTGAGAGCTTTTCGCTTCGAGATATCCAGGCTTAACCTTAGCTAAGCCACAGCCAATTTTTTTTTACTCATAACGCACTGTCCTGTTAAATGACAGCTGTCAAGTCTCAACAGTGGAATGTGTACGCACCGCAGCTACATGCTCTGCGCATAGCACCCGCGGTACGATGCGAAACACCGCGGCAGGTGCGTCATACAAGGTTATGAGCGGCCACATATTGACACCCCCTGAAAGGAGACGCGATTACTTGGGCAGACCCCGCCGATGGCGTAGAGTACCGATATACGTAACTGCATACATATGATCTGGACAAACACTGTAATCAGCTAATGTGTCCGAATCCAAGCCCACCATGACAATGATCTTCAAGGGAAGACTCGAAATGAGGCGATTACATTTTGGTCAACCAAGACTTTTTTACAGGCAACGCTCAGCTGAGGACACGCAGGTAGAAAGGAGCAACCAAGCCTGTGGGCCGAGTGTAGATTGATATTCATAATATTTTCATGCTGCTTCTATCGTGACAAGAAGAATCAGTGTAATCAGGCCATAGTGCACGTGCGTCTAAATTGGGGCAGGATGGTTGTATGCAAATGTACTGTGAATATTCCCTACCTGATTCCCTCGAAACAAAACCAGTGTTCCAATCGTACCTGCAGCAATGCCTTTTCTCACAACGGCACTCTAATGCACCGCGAAAGGATGGAGATAGTTCAGGAGAGCAGATGCAATCTGCGCTATTTATTGAAGTTTTTCTGTTGCAACAAATATCTTCGAGTGGAAAACAGCGGTGTGCTGAATCCTTTAAGACACAAGGTAATGCAGTTCAGCAGGATGCGTTGTTGGACAAGTTGGTTTATATTGCTTTAGAAAGATGGGATGCACACATGAGACAATCACAAGAAAGAAGACGGGACGGGCGCAATCCCGCAATCCCGTCCCAATTTTGCGCCTGTCCCGTCTTCTTTCTTGTGATTGTCTCATGTGTGCATCCCATCTTTCTAAAGGTAATGCGTAGCTAAGCAGGCTGTCACTGCTGCAACGTCACGGGTCCAAGTTCTGTTTCGTCACCTTGATGCTGTGAAAAGAAAGAAGACTAAGAAGCACACTGTCGGCCACAACAGCAAAGCTTGTTAACGCCGTACACCAGTTAGTCATTATCACTGACACATGTTATCTTCGGCGTCTGTAGCGCTCAAAGAACAATGTCTGACAGCACTTGTTTTTTAGTCAACTAGTACCTCGGCAGATTTAAAGGAAAGTCGATTAGAATATCTGTGTTTTTTGAGAAACTTTTCGCAGTGAATACTTAAAAAAAAATGAAGCCGAGTAATCCGGAGCACTTGGTCTTGTTTTGGTATGTTGCATGCTTAGTGCGAGCATTTCTTTTTCACAGCACGGGAAATTCAAGCGACCTATTCACACAATGCAAAACCCTTAATCATCGCGCCTTCATGAATGTGTTTCACAGATTGAAATTGCCATACAGCCGTGTATGTTAAGGTATTGTTCACTGTTTAGAGTCCTCAGTTAATCTACCACGTGCTAAAATAGCCCGCCAAATAGGAAGAAGAGAAGGGCGTGGCTGCACAGTCCGGAGAACCGCTTCCGCTTCTTCTAGAGAAAGCGCTCGGCGAGATATAGGCAGGCTAGTTTCCATCTTTGACATGTCTCAGTTGATCGTTTTCACACCAAACACCACTGCGCGCGTACTTCTTATAGACTCGTTCCTATATGACTGAAATTTCGAAAGCTTCTATGCCCACAAGCGGGCGCTTTGAGCGATCGAAGCACGATCTCTGTAGCACCACCCTGAATGCACATTTGTTATACCAGACAGTGTGTTAAGCGCCCGTAGACAGGAGTAACTATTTTTATGGCACTCACCTTAGGCAATTTACTCTGGACGCCCACGTCGTTAGTATCATTGGTTCCCTCACTTTCCCACATACACCTGTGAACCATGCGGGAGATGTATCTGCGATCCACCACTTCTCCGTCGTTACGTTCTGCAGGTGAATGGTGTATTTCTTTAGCGGTCACAAGATCATGAAACAACATAACAGCAACCAACTAAAATGCAACTACGGCAGCTCTTGAAAGAACACTGGCAAATATAGCGGGTGTTTCAGCGATTAAAGTGGAGCCGCCGCAGTATGGCTCATTGGTTATTGCGCTCGGCTGCTGACCCGAAACAAGTGGGTTCGATCCCGGCTGCGGCGGCCGCATTTAGATGAAGGCGAAATGCTAGAGTCCCGTGTACTGTGCGATGTCAGTGCAGGTTAGAACCCAAAGTGGTCGAAATTCGGTGGAGCCCTTCATTACGGCGTCCCTCATAGCCTGAGTCGCATTGGGACGTTAAACCCTCTAAAGATAAACGATTAAATTGGGGCCTTTATTCTTCTTTTCTTATCCACGTCTTTTGCTGCTTTCATAATCCAGTGAACACTTTTAAAAAAATATAGAGTTTACAAGGAAAATAGAAAACGTAGCCCGTAGCCCACTCTCAGGTTTGGCTGGCCTCAGTAACTGCGAAAACATGCAAGTGGTCTAATGAATTAACCTACATTTACTAGTTATCTTTGTATTAATACCTGTATCGTTATGCCGTATCATTTCTTGGAACAAAGAGTACGCGTGCTAGGTGTTAGGTGTGTGGGTGTTAGGTGTGGTATTAATAATGGTCGTATTTTTCGCCAGTATTGTCTAGAGCGCGGAAGTAGTGTTTTGCGGAACAAATAAAGTGATATTTGGACTCAGCTCCTTTATTGCCCATTCAGTGCGATTGCCAGAGCAAATTGTGCGTCTGCGCTGCTTAGCTCCTGCGCAAAAATGGTCTCTAGAATCAAATGCCTGCTTAAAATTTTCACTTCTTTCCTGTGTTCCTGACAGGTGCGCTGACCAAATGTACACAGACTGCGTTCTGAGAACGTTTTCTCTGAATTTGCGTCAGAGTTACCACTGGTTGTGATGAAAATATTGTGGTTCTGGCATGATGGAGCCTAAGTGCGAAAGCGCATTTTGGTGGGGTCAAACCGAAGCAAGAGTGTTAGGGCGTTTCTGACCTTGAGGGTGCAGAAATAAATTTTACGGCGAATGGATTTCGAACCCGCGGCGGAACGGATCAGCTTTGCTGTCCACTTCCCAAGGGCACTATACTATCGACGATGTTTTTCTTTATTTCCTGTTCATGGTCATAAAAAAAGGCTACAGCAATAGCAGAGCAAAATAACAATAGCAGTTAAATAATCTTTAAAGTGGTAGTCGCAGTTGAAGCTGTCCTGTGATAAAAAACGCTTCAGGTTTGCTAGATCAGGCCTTAGTTTGCTATCGCCGCAACCGATCGCGCCTGGTTTCAAACGGCAACACACAGTAGCGCCGTCTATTGCACTTCGTCGTCTTTATCGACTTCCATCTGCCGTGTGAACAGATCAGATAAGCTTAACCTCGATCAAAGCTTGACATGAGTCTAATATCGTCGCAATACGTGCCGACAATCCAGCAAAGCAAAACCGTGAGCCAACCAAACTAAACCCATGCTTTCGTACGTCGGCTTGGTTTCGTGACGTTAAAATCCCACCGCTATTTTCTTCATCGACTCAGAAATTAGTAGTACTGTTTTTTGCTAATCAATGGACTGGGCGTGCTGGGACCACATCGTGGAGTACTAGGTTGCCTGATTTATCGCTTTTGGAAATTCTCCGTGTAGAATATACTAAAAGTAACATTTTCAGGACAGATCCAGCAAAGCTGTAACATTTGAAGGAACGTGTAGGAATAATATTAGGAAGCATGGTCAGACAGATACTTTTATCTGTTGTGAAAGCCGAGAAAGGCAGCCTTCTCAGCATCGCAATGGTCGGAAACCAATTTTAGCACGTCTTGTAAAACATAAGTTTTCGGTTTGGTTTGGTTTGGTTTATGGGGTTTAACGTCCCAAAGCGACTAAGGCTATGAGAGACGCCGTAGTGGAGGGCTCCGGAAATTTCGACCACCTGGGGTTCTTTAACGTGCACTGACATCGCACAGTATACGGGCCTCTAGAATTTCTCCTCCAAAGAAATTCTAGCCGCCATGGCCAGGATCGAACCCGCGTCTTTCGGATCAGCAGCCGAGCACCATAACCCCTGAGCCACCACGGCGGCCATAAGTTATCGTTCCAAATGAAATTTATTTAGGAGAACTCCCGAATGGGGCTGTAACCAACTGCAACACTGAAGCATACCTATTTTGTTCAGTCATGTGCCTCATATGACTCGAAGCTAGTCAACATTTGAGGTCAAGATTTCCTAGCCATGGGCTACCAGTTTTGAAAACGCATGAGACTCGTTACGCGCTCGGAACTGAGGCACCTGGTGCGAAATGCTGTTGCGCTATAATTCAAAAAAAACTTTTGGTGCGGATTCAGTATTTTTCGAGCTGTCCAGCCGGCCTAACGTGAAGTTAACCTTCACTGAAATTACTCAGTGGATGTCAATAAAACGGCGTCGCTAAACAGAACTCTACATGATACAGCAGAAGCGTGGTATTATTTCTTCAATGATATTAGCTTGGCGCCAACGAAAATAAAAAGGAGTGTTTCAGTAGTTAAGTGCAAAGGCCATTGTTTATCAGATCGGCGTAGTTGGCGATGACTGTCCATTTTCTTGCGCTGTGCGTTGAAGAGAAAGATAACTCTGGTCGCGGTTATAACTGAGCGTCGAGGCTCTCTAGCCAGGGAAGTTACCACGGGCGTTTTGAAGTAATCCCCGCAGTGATTGCAATCGGGGGTATTCATGTGACGTCACGGACACCATTTTGTGGTACAGCGTGCAACTTCAGCAGTGGAAACCGGAACATGTGGTGATAAACCGATTAGATAAGCTTGCAGCCTTTCACCGTGCTCTATACAGCAGAAAATTGTCCCAGTTGTGGCGTCCGTGCATACTCACTCGTTGCGTTTGCGCAAGACTTCCGGTACTCCTCGTGTGGTATGTTTCGGTTACGAGCCGGAAAAGGTCCAGATTTTCACGTGGCGGAGGACTTCAGACAACTTTTCTTCACGTTAAAAAATGACGTCTTATCGCCTCCTCCCTGGCTACAATCTCGCCATTGGTAATAACCGTCAAATATTGATCATTAGAAAGATAATGAATTAATTTTCGTTAACCTGCTAGCTAATTAGCACGGTTTTCAAAACTACTGACGTCAAGCGCTGCACTCCTGGAGAGCATTTATTTTTGTCTCTAAAGGCTATTTTCAAGAATTTTTGAAAGTGCTCGCTGAAACATCTGGTATATTTCGCTATTGAAAGCAATGTGTAGCTACTGAAAGCAAAAATCTTTCAGGAAATGCGCTTGCACAGTGGTAATGAGTGACGTTCCCTAAGATATTTTGATCACTTCACTTCACTCCAGAGCACAAAAAATGAACAAGAATAAATAGAATGACAACACAAAGAAGCGTGTTGCGATGTCTTCCTATCCGTCCGCGTTAATTTTTTGCACCCTGCGGTGAAGTGAAGCTTGTGGAAGCAACCAGCCCAGCAATTCATCTTGAGAAAGTACTTTGATTTTGAGTTTGTAGTTTTCAGCGATATTTTATGTTCTTCGCTCTTTCGCAACGGCACATATTTACATTTTTTTCCCAAAAAGACAGAGGCATAAGCGAGGGCTGCAAAGTGAAGGCACTGTTCAACTGGGATAGCAAAATTTTCGGAACTCATCAAGTATAAAGCGACCAAGTGCACATAGCTGGGCAACGTAGTTTAAGGCTGGGTCTATTCGGACAAAAAGAAAAACAAAACAGCCTGAACTACAAAAACCAAAAAGCATAAAAAAACCACTGACAATTGCCCACTAGGTTGAATATCTGAAAAAAAAAATGCCATGAGAAATTCGACACGCAATAAATGACATTTTGGAGAAAAGAGAATGAAGTGAACGTGTTGTCAATGCAGGCATTGTATATATGGCGATATTTTGTATTATCTTGGAGAGATGAAGCTTTAGTCAGTTGTCGCCTTACCGAATATCAGACTGACGGCAAGTGAGACGACCATGTCCACAATGAAGCCGAAAAAAACAGTCCACATGAATGAGATGTGGTAGAACAAAAAGATGCCCCTGCGTGAAGAAAGAGACACAAAATTGAGCACTAACTGCTGACCAACAATAAAACCTACATAGACATCAAATCTTGGTGATATTAGACAGGCAGGACTTATACTTTCAGATCTGCCTCGTCAAATGTATCCTTTGTGAGGAAAATATGAAAGAGCGTCCAAAAACGCTTTTGAATTATTTTGGCGTTGTATACTACGGACAACTGACACAAGCGAGAGGAACTTTATTTCAAAGGAATAGTCTATGCGATGCGTATGCGCCGAAGCTCTGAAAGAATGTGACCGAAACAGCCATCCTGGTAAAGGTCAGGCCGTACGTCCTTTCCCTTCGCTCCTTTTATTATTTTGCTGATGAAATTGCGGGGATTTAGATTTCTGATCCGCTGTTTCTTTTGTACAAACAAAGCAAAATCAAAGATTTGACGTACCTCGGTGTTGGCGGCGGCTCGGAGGATCCTGCCGTAATGGTCTGGTTGAAATGTAAACATCCGGCGGTGGTAGTGGGCAGAGCATGCGGTTTCGGTGGGTACACGACAGAACCAAGGGCGAGCCACACTGAGGTGACTACGGCCACTGCAGTGCCCACCATGACAGCCTGCGAGGTGCATCACACGTACACGCATACAGTATGCCTTCTCATGCTCTTCTCTAGTTTAGAAGTTTAACTGTATTATTTATCTATTTTAAGTATTTCTGTGAAGCGGCAGGTCAAGTAGGACCATGTTGGAGGTGGTTCGACCACATTGCAAAGATTACAATCGACACAGTATATCAATGCAGCAAGGGGTGCAAAAGAAACTAGTAGGAAAAATGCATCCGGTCGAATTATTCCTAAAATCCGGGAAGCAAAAAAAAAAATGCGTCGGGGAAGACAGGTTGCCCTCTCTTCCGCTTTCAGTGAGCTATCAGGTCTTTTTTGGTATTCGGCGCACTGTTATTGATTTAATTTATGGAGATTAATCTTCGAGGTTTCGGCGCCGTACACCAACTAAGCAACCTACCTCGGTTTCATACTGCTCTTTTGGTTCATACTTGTAAGAAGCGGATCATACTTTGAACAGAGTGAAGTGCAGTGCACCTCATTCTTATTAATTTGCTAACTTCAGCCTCAAAAACACGATGGATTTAACTTGACGTATCTATCGGATGCGAGAAATTAAATCTTGTCAACATCTCGATAGAGGAAGACTCCGAAGATTTGCCCATGTACATGGATGATTGCTGATGAGCGGTGGGGTAACATGCGTTACATGTCGTTACCTTAAATTAGATTTACTTCAACTGTCACATCACGCTTGCCGCGTGGAATTCCGGCCAATTTTGCAATGCCCGTTTACAATCCTTGGACCCAGATCTGAAGCTCCGGCTACCATCAGGCCTACCACGACGAGAAGAAACTTTGCTGTGTCGCCTCTGGCTTGATGTAGCTTTCACCAACCACTACTCATTCTTAATCGGTATGGCTGATAGTCCTGCATGTTCCATCTGCGGGTATGACGAGACCATACCCAACATTCTTTGTGACTGCCCTGCCTACACCACCGAAAGGCAGTCTCTCAGCCGTGCGCTGGAGCGCCTTGATCCACGCCCTTTCACGGATTTAAATGAAGATTCTCGGCCACTGGCCGCGGCGGTCGTCGGCGGAGAAGGCCTGCAAGGCACTGCTCCGCTTCTTGAGAACTTCTGGCCTGCACGATAGGCTGTGACTTCAACGAACAGTGACGTTTTAGAGTGACTTCAATTTTCTGTTACTCTCCTTTCTCTTTCTTTTTTTATACCCTCACTCTTTTCCCCCCGTGTAGGGTAGCAAACCGATTATTCTTTCGGTTAACCTCCCTGCCTTTCCTCTTCTACATCCTCCTCCTCCTACTTCAACTGTCAAGATTCGAGATGGAGGTGAGTTTGCTCTAAACTCGCCCATTTATCGTGGTCAATGTATTTGCGCAGATTCGATTTCGAAGCATTCCCTGCACGACACGTCATTTATTGCAAGTAGTGTCTTTATGAAGACGTCAGAGATGTTGAACGTAACTGCTATGTGATCTTTTTACGTTGTTTTGTTTTCATCATAGCAACTGCGGGCATTTCCCGCAGGCTGAGTCGTACTTTTAAAAACTTTCAGGGCGACGGAGCAACTATAATCATACTAAGACAGGAGGCCTCAGCGGCTGAGTCATGTAATCTGCTCTATATTACGAAACTTGCACACCACGTGACATTTTCTATGTGCTTTTCCTTCATCCGCATTAAAAAATCTCTGGAAAAGGTACTACAAGAGTCAATAAAAACCGGAAGAAAACAGCTGCAATAACAACTGAAAAATTCACAGCTACTTGTCGTTTCCTGAAAAAGAACGGAAACGATTGCCCATGGGCTTCAGGCACTGCTATGCGCAGATTATACAGAGCCATTCCGCCAAGACGCATCCCCCAGCACCAACCTAAGCCTATTGCCGCACAGTACAGATAATATGGCTACAACAGAAGCATGTCGGTAAATTTAGACAGCTGACGCTACGTGCTGTCCAATACTGTGCTATTGTCCGTGTTTAATTTGGGTCAGCGTTATACGCGGGTAGTGCAATATTTTATGCCCCGAAGTCCTTTAAGCACGCACTGTTGCCACAAGACCCGTTCACATTAAAATTTTCGGCCATTACAAACGTAGTGTTTCGGGCCAGTAACACGCAAAGACTTCGTGTTGCTATTCGTGCATTTCTGGACCGTTACATGCTTTGGTGCAGCGTAGAGCTGCAGGTTTTCTTTGCATTGTGTCTCGGTATGGCTGGCATTGTATGGCTGTAGAAGAGTGTTATGTGAAAATGTTGGAAGATATCTGCTACTACTGCTAAGCTACCATAGTCCTACATAAAGCCAGCAATCAAATTCTAATAAAGAAGGGTGCCAGGCTGGGAGACACGATCTCGCCAGTGATTTTTTCTGAAAGCTACCTGCGGAGCAAGGCCACGAAGTTGCTATTAATACAATGAAGTCTTGCGAGGTTGCTTTTCCACATATCCGCAACGAATTTTGCAAGAACCCATAGACCTTTCGTGCGCGAAACAACTTCTGCTTCCGACTTCATAGCACAGCTGCGAAAATTGTCATCTGAAAGAAAAAGATTCTAAAAGTCTGGATACCCACAGCTTTGAGGACCAGAACAGTTACTGTCCTTTTTTTAGTACCAGCTTGTGTTAACGTTAGTTTGGCGGGGTAATGCGATAAATGAGAATGTTCTATTTTTTATTCATTTTATCATTCGCGACTTTATTTGGCAACGTGTTCCTCCGCACGTGAATCGAAATAGATGGCGCTGGAGAGATGGCCATAGCTAATGCATGTTTAAAGATTTGTTCTGGGAACCATACTAAGAAATGATCGTTTTTTAGCGCATCTAATAGCTGCGTTTTTCTTACCTTCATAGAGCATGAATGCTTTTGATCTCCTGGCCGTTAAGAGGAAAGAAGTCAAAAGGATTCCTATATTATGCGCTGAAAATCTTGCACTGAAAATCCTCACGTAGATATACACCCACAGTGATAATAAATGGAGGGCAATATTAGAGCACAAATACAATTTCATTAGTGCCTTTAAGCATCCTGGAGTAGATATATGCAGCCTAATTCTGATCCTTCGGATTACCTTGTGCAGAATTAAATATCTTTCAATACGCCGGGAATATGATTAAATTGCAACCCGCGCCTGTTAAGTCGCTGACTTAAGAGACAGGAGTGTTTGTAAATTAATAAAGTGATGAAATTTTTTCACCAGTAACCTCCGATAAATTCTGGACGGGGGGTGTGCTAATATTAGAGAACAGTAGAGCTTGCGAAACTTCAGACTCATAAAGCAGGATGAAAGGAGGACAGATAAGGCCTGACGTAAGTACAATGAACAGTTGATATTACAAGCAAGGTAAATAAACTACATTCCCTAGTATTTCGGAAGAAAAAAAATTGTCGATTTAGAGAAATAAAAGGGCACTTGATATAAACTTCCAAAAACTTCAGTTAGGTTCAACACACTCTTTTGTAGCCTTCCGCAGTTACAATAAAAAATACGAAGATTTCGCGTGATAGCATTCGTGGTAGTCAACAACGCGGTGGACAGCAATGACTTGAAAGGAAGATGGGACTGCACCACACTGTTGTCTACCATTAATCTGTAACAACAAAGCCAGCATTCTTCGCTCACATTCACCTTTTTCTTGCAGCAGGGAAAAAAGAAGCCGAGAACGAAGATGGCCACCAGGGGACCAGCCAGGGCGCCCACCAGGGATGACACGGCCTGCGTGTACAAAAGCATTCCGAACACATTAAAAACACAAAAACCGCGCTTACTCCTCTAATCATGTGTTTTTTTTAGTTCTCTCTCGAAACAAATCTATCTAAAGATAGCCAGAAGCAGAGCTGTGCGAAGCTTGACCTGCGCCTTTTACTATACGCAGACAAGGACGACAGATGCTTTCGTAGTAAAAAAAATAGACACCCGACATGCATAATGCGTAATCCTAGTAGCATTTCGACACGAGTACATCAGATATGAGTTTAGTAGAACGACCTGAAAATGAAAATTGGTTTTGGTTTTGTGGAAAGAAACTGGCGCAGTAACTGTCTCGCATGATGGACACCTGAACCGGACCGTAAGAGAAGGGATAAAAGAGGGAGTGAAAGAAGAAAGAAGAAAAAAGTGCCGTAGTGGAGGTCTCCGGAATAATTTCGACCACCTGGAGATCTTTAACGTGCACTGACATCGCACAGCAGACGGTCGCGTTTTGCGTTTCGCCTACACCGAAACGCGGCCGCCGCGGTCTGGTTCGAACCTCCGGGTACTCTGGCTTACTTGACGAGCATGTTAACCACTGAGCCGATAACAGCATTTTCGTGCTGAAGAAAAACTTCAGCATCGTAAGCAAATAGAACTCCCTCCGGTAGCAAGGAAATAGAAATACCACTTTGTTTTATTGCTCTCAAAAAAGGACATAGACTCTGTTTACACTACCAAAATAAAAATTTGTGGTCTTTTCTGTGCTACACCTGTGCTAGGTCAGTGCAAGAATGCCGGTGTGCTGCGCAAGTTTTTGTTGACATGCACTGACACCGATCTTCGTCAGTAGAAAAACCTTCCTGCAGCCGTTTTATCGGGCCTGCCTCACGTGTCGTTCATAAGGACGGTGACTGCGCTATCAATTGATCAAAGAGTTGTAAAGGCCTAGTTGTACTCTGTGCTGGAGACGCCGCTCTATAAGATGTTCCACACTTCTTTCTCGGCCGCTGCTCGCAAAGGCCACCCTGTAGTCGCTTCGTTGCGTTTTCACCTGGTTGCTTGGTTCTGTTCTGAGCGTTGCTTTTCTGACATTAAGACAGTGTTGTATATTCTACGACTTCCTAGTTCCCTTGTTCTCACCTCATCGTCGAAGCAGCCAGTCGTCCTAGTTTCGTTACGCGCGCGCGGCGTTCCTGTGCGGCTCAGCCGCCGTCGTCGCTTTGGTGCGACGCGCGTCTTTCACCTCCTCCTCTTTCAGTTTCTTTCTGTCTATACGTGGCAGTGGGGTTGGCCTAATTGGTGCCATTCAAAAGACACGGTGATGCTTCCGCCCTCTCTAAGCGCCTCCCATACCGCACCCATCCCCTTCCCTGTGGGAAGACGCCCTGCCCAGCACAGTCCTGTACGACTAACGTGCCGGGATCGCCCAGGTCATCCGGATAGTCGCGCCTCCTGGCGCGATTTGACGCAACTTCAAGCCTTAGCTGAGAATGATTTTAAAGTGAAAGCTTTACTACTTGCACTTTCAAGCCTTTGCCGTGCGACGGCGGTGCACATGAAATGACCTTTCGCATGACCTCTTTGTGACGTCATGCCGAAGAGCTGGGCGACCATCTCGCGCCGTCTGCGAGTAGTGGCGGTGCCACCACCGGCGGCCTTAGATTAGATTACATTAGATTACATTAGATTGGATTGGATTACATTGGATTGGATTGTATAACCGATGCATCACCACAAGTCTAACCACAAGCACCACCACCAGCTACACTACCAGCTGAACCATGGCGTAGCTACGGATATTGCTTTCGCAATTACCGGGCTTAACCAAGCTAAGCCACAGCGATTTTTTTTCCTCTCTCACTTTTTTTTCCCTTATTTATTCACTCTGCGTCCAATACTATCTAGGTTTCTGTTCTGTGCATGGAGCGGTTCATATTGCGCTTTTCTCCGCCATGTGAGCAAAGTAAAAACGACGCAGGAAAACATACATGCAGAATAAACACGAACGCTTACTAAAATCCTAAGTTAGAAGCGCGCATTAATTCTTGCCAACTTTGTTGTCCGCGTTTTTCGACATTTTTTGTTGCCGGTGCGAACAGTGGCACCAGCTAATAAAATAAAGTGCAATCTACCTGTTATGTTAAATCGCCATAAAGATGAGTAACTTTTCGTGCAAAAAGCTACAAGAATAGTTCAGTAAATTGTAATTGCCATCTGCCTCGCATTTTGTGGTTATATAACTTTGGATATGTGTCCTATTTTGTGTGCTTTGTATTTATGTGTGGACTTTGTATATATATGCACTCTGTTTAATCCTTTAAAGGATAGCATTTCTCTGTACATACTGGCTGTCGCTGCTCTGTAAAACTCCGGGACTCAGTCAAGGACCAGTCGGACTTTTTAGCCCGGAAAAAAGTTCTAGTGAATAACTGGAGGATAAATTGAATAGAAATTGAATTGAAATTGAAAATGCGACGTAACTTCATCTCGCCAACCTGGTAATGTGTTTTTTTTTTTGTACACAGATGCTAAATGGAGAAAGCTCAAACCATAACGCATTGTAGCGAACGATTTTGAGAGAAACATACAAACTCCTCAGAACCGCCAGGTGTTTAAGGAGTGGGCGTCACTGCGGAAGCAGTCGAAGAACACTGTCGCGCCATTCAATACCTAACATGCAAAATATTTCAACTTCATGATGCTAAAAGCCACCGCGGTGGCTCAGTGGTTGGGATGCTCGGCTGCTGACCCGAAAGACGCGGGTTGGATCCAGGCCGCGGCGGCCGCCTTTCGATGAGCGCGAAATGCTAGAGGCCCATACACTGTGCCATGTCAGTGCACGTTAAATATCCTCACGTGGTCCAAATTTCCGCAGCCCTCCTACGGCACCCCTCATAGCCTGAATCACTTTGGGATGTTAAACACCATAAAACCAATCGCGATGCGAATAACTTTTTTGTGTGCCGAAATATGCATTAGAAGAATAGCAAACCATGATGAAAGATATATAGCATTCTAAATTGAATGTACCGCGCCCGAAATTGGTTACCGCAAGCAGAAATACCGAATAGAAATTTAACAGGCTGCCTCGTCGAGATAGCCCAGTTGTCAGAGGCACCGACTGGCGCTTATTAGACGCGGGTCTAAATGCCAATCTAATCTATCCTTTTTTGCGTGCATTTTCTTTTCTCTAGCTGTCTCGTTGTGTGGACGGACGGACGGACGAACGCATGAGGGGGCGGAAAAAAGTGATCCGGCTGCTATGGGCAACATAATCCGTGTCCAAAATCCCCCTTCTGAAATTATCCCAAAGTTCCCACCACCACAACAAATTACTGACAAGGTGAGGAGAAAATTTCAGCTCTAAAAAGGGCAGTCTCTTGAGTGGGCTACTTTATTCAAGAGTCCGTCCTTGGAACACGCTCTCCGACTGCCACCATTACCGCACGCCTCCACAGTAATAAAGAATAACATCTGAAAAATGGGAAAAAAAATTGCTCACCTGCACGATAGAGTTCATTGTACCGGCGAGAAAGGCAAGAGCTATGGAGAGCACGCCGTATGCTGCGGCTGCAAATTCAATAGTACTGTTGAAATTTCTCCCTGTTCATCTGATCTAGAACAAGTCATTGTGTTATCGCCTACCAATGCACTTAGTGAGTCTCAGAGCAGCGGCTTCTTTGATTTGAACCCGAGGGCGAACGAAGTCTTCCCAGGTCACAGCGGCGAGGGCATTGTAGCCAGATGACAGGGTGCTGGAAGAAGAGTACGAAGCAAAATTTAAGCATCATGGCTACTTGGAGAAAGCTCCCTTTTACACAATAATCGGAATCTATTAAGTCAAAATCTTGCAGAATAGAATAGGCTGTACCTTTCCTTTTCTAACAGAAACGCAGGTAATACTTGTCACAGATAATGTCCTAAAAATGCATGCACCAATAAGAGGAGAAGCTTTATACAGGACCGAGAACTGACCTGAGTGAGCTGCTGTAGACAGCAGCTGCTAACAAACCGCACAGTCCAGGGTAGTCGCGTAGCAAATCTTGCACTATGTACGGCATAAGCTGGAATAAAAGTGACAAAGAATAGGTTGGGGCAACCGAAAAGGAAATAAATATAATATGCCCCTGCCTGCACCACGTACGTACAAAAGGCTTAACCCAATCCTAAAATAAAAGAATAGACCCGTAGGCAAATTGTAATTTCACCACCCGCAGGTGGAAAAGTAAATTAAAAGGGAAAAGCTACTATAGCGACCCACAGCCGGAGGAGCGGGTCCGGGGAGACTCCCCTGATCTCCCCTGGGAAGTAGCGGAAGGGATGGGCAGATGGATGGGAAAAGAGGTTGTAAGGAATGGGTTGGGACAAAGGTTGGGAATGGGGACAGCGAGGTTTTTGTTCAGATCCTTCGATTGTCTCGACTCCATTGCTGGCCTGCCTGGCCAGGGCAGGGAGAGCATCGAGATTGCCCAATGGTGCGGCCCCACTCAAGGGATGCCCCACCACCCACCATACGCAACGGGCTCCGACCGTCGGAGAAAGGAAAACCTAACACGGGGTCAGTAGCTACCTGAGGCTCCTCCACGGCACTAGGAAGCTTTTCCAACCTGCCGGCTACTCGCCGTCGAGTGCTTTTCGCAGTTTTTCAGACTCCGGAAGTATGTGTGATGTGGTCCGGCCAGTAGAGGCTTAGGTCTTCGGCCTAACGGACCCCGGCTCTCAGCGTCATGACTTAACACCTCCGCGGGGACCCATCAGTGCTTCCCTCCATCCAACCATGCACTTATTTCCTCCCCTAGCTTGCTCTTCTCCTACCGAGGAGAGAGTGTTCAAGGCCGGGCGACCGGGCCACTAACCAAGAACGTAGCTTAGGGTGAGATGGCCCGGGCCTACTCCACCGGTACTCCACAACATCGACGGTTTTTGCCATACTCTTACGAGGTCGTACTAGGCCCCCATCCCCCGGCGTCCCGCAAGGCCGTTAAGCCTGTGGCCGGCCGTGAGGCCGCTTCCCCGGGGCGCCGTGTCCTCAGAGCCTGGCCACTATAAACCCCCGCGCGGACCTGGTTTCTCCGTAACCAGAAACCGACGCGTCGGTAGCCAGACTTACACGCCCCCGCGTGCGGAGGAAGGTAGCATGTATTTGAAAACCTTTCGTTCTTTGGACATGGCTTCCGGGCCGGATTTCATGGGTCCAACCTGAGTATAAAGCCAGGCCTGCCTCCGCTCAGGCATCGGACCTCACGCGCACGACTGGCCCTCAATGTCGCCTGGGAGTCGCTGCCACTCCCATGGGGTTTTGCATCCCCAGAGGATGGGTCCCGGCCGTCCCATCCCCACTGCTGGCGTTGCACCGGAACAAAGCCTAGTAGCCGAAACTACACCGGCTCGAATCCGGTGGACAGTGGACAGTGACAGAAAGTAGATTGAGGTTGAAAGTAACCTCGCCCGCTCCACTAAAGTACCGCGGGTAGTGGACAGTGACAGTCGAATTACGGCAATCGCATTAGTCCGTGGACATGCTTCATAAACGGCACCGGCGGATACATGAGCAAATAGTACTTTCTGCTGCCAGAGGGTCTGGCGGATGTTACCTAGCGGGAGTATATCTGAGCATATAAAATTATCTACTCGGCATTATGCGACCAGTTGGCATTGCGGTGACACAAATTACTTGGCTTAACTTTTTAGCGATTAAATAGATTGCATATAGGTGAATGTTAACTTGGCACCTTCTGTTTTGGGTGAATGAAGAATTGACTTTATTTCTGCATCGTGACGAAATATAAGAAATGACTTCACGCCCATTTCTACCCAATAAGCTGTGAACTGAAAATAGTTTCACTAAAGCTCTGACCTCGACGAATCAATATTTTGTAAAGATCAAATGTTTCATCTATAATTAATTTATTCTCAATTAATTTTTGTCGTGAAAGAACAGAAGCTATTTGCGGCAGTTAGGCTAGCAGCTGACATTCCTTGCGATGAAAGACTTCATTCCTGGCTGATATTCCAAGAAGGCGACAAGTGAATCGCTTTTGAATAGAGAGCTGTCTCTAACCTGATCTGCCTTGGCGATGTCCCCTGTAAGCCTGGGGTCGCAGTCTTTGTACACGGCGTAGATGGTAAGGCCGGATAGCACGGACAGCAAGATGGTCAGCGCTACGCCAGGAACGCAGAGCAGCAGGGCCCTGGCGCACAAAATAAAGCTAAGTGTCCACGGGTATGCATGAGTCGCGCTTAATGGAGAGAGCGTTGAACTTGCGCCATCAACTGGTATGTATAAATTACCTTGCTTGATATGAGTCGAGCTGCCGTCTTGCTACATGCTTGATACCGCGTCGTGCTGGATAAGCACGTCTATTCACATGGACAGGTTGCACTACGATGCGTACAAAAATGGGCTTTTGAAATGATTTCCACGCACAGCAGGAACGCGGCTAGAGAGAGTCATGTTTTTATCTCAAGCGATATCTCAAGAAAAAAGAACAGAAAGCTTTTGAACACAATATACTAATTTTTTTTTTCAATGACAACTTTTTTGTGATACCTTTAGATGGGAGGTATCTAAAGTCCAAAAGCGGCATACAAAGATAGAGGAAGTAAGAAAAAAGGACTATTTCAAGAGGGAATAAATTAAGCGAAAACTAATTAACTATAAGAGTTACATTAAGGTAATACTCCGGTACCCACTTGCGGGCATCCCTCAGTGAACGGATACTGGAGTAACGCTGTGCTTGCGTCTGGTTAGCACAGTACATGCCCATCCACGTGACTGTCCAGGCCACAAGCATGGTCCACGTTGTGTACGTCTCGTACGGGCTCAGGCTGAAGCTGCGAAGCAAGTGAAACAGGGCAAGAATTTCAATTTAGTCATTGCAACCACAGGGTAACGTACACGATATCTCCACGTTTCCAATTTTTTCTTGAAATCTTGTCTGCTCGTTGAAGCGTGTATGCCTGGCGGCCGACATATTTATTCAGAAAGTCCTGCTGGACACGTTAGCAAACTGTGCGTCGATACACGAAAAAGAAGCTGACATCGTGACGTTAAGAACTTATGTCTTTCGTCATTTTTGCATTGATAAATAGGGCGAATAAAAGCGTCATATGTGGGGAATCTGTTAGGGTTGTAATGTAAAGAAAGCAATGTTCAGATGGGCGACAGAGCGGAAAATATACATGAACTCGTCTGATTAAAGTGATAATTCTACTGTGGTCAGAATCAGCAGCCACGGCTTGGCTTTTGTTTAAACGTGTTATTGTGTGTAAGGTTATTATCTTGCTTCGAATGCACCAGGCGCATTTCGAGTTGCTCATTAAGGCGAGAAGATTGTTGTCCGGATGCCTAATGAGATACGGTCAAGACCAAAACTTTCGCCGGAAACATTTTGTCAATTTTGCAACATTAGGCAACTTATGAAGTCCACCAGGTAAGTGCGACAGCTGCTGAAATAGCGAGATGGCCTTATCGCATTAGCTGCTTCATGACTCAGTGGTCGGGCATGGTTAGGGAATCAACATTTTTGTCGTACTTGGTGATTATAACACGGCCTCCTTCATCCGCGGCCCTCCACATGTTGGCGAATCCTCCCATATGGTGGAGTCCCTGCGTTTAAGTATGATATAATAAAAATACAACAAAACGCAAAAAACGGTACTTTTACTGTCATCTAACACCAGTAGTGGTGCGGCCAAGGCACTTTTTCTCATTCATTTATAACGCATAAATCTACATCCTGTAATCTAACGCTACTAAAGCGGGCGTTTCTGCGGTCATTCGGTACTCAGGTAAACCCGGTCGTGGTGTGGTGGACATGAAGCTATAAGAAATGTAGAGTAAAATTACCAGTAGCAATGTCGGGACTTATACCATCGGTAACTTTAGGTAACAAGAAATAAGATGCAGTTCATGAAGGTGACCTAATTTGTCGAAGCCCGCAGATAACGTAAGAAAAAAACCTGACATTTTGCTCGCCGTTTGTTCGGGACACTGGACGAAATACAACAGGAACGGTACTGTTATACTGCACACTTCATCCTCTCAGGACGCTCAACAACGTTTTGTGGAAGCCGTGCACTCCTGCTGCACACATCGACGTCAGACCGGCGCTCGAATTTTGCACCTCCCCCCCCCCCCCCCTCCCCCTTAATATTCTGTGCTTTTTTCCCGAAATTTTTTATGCCTCTGACGGATAGAGCTAGCATTACCAATTAAGCTGGACGAGTAAGCTGTTAGAAAGCACGAACAGTTCTTTATTACTTTAAGGCATTCAAAAAGATGAAGAGTTCTTTATTTTTGTGAATAGGGAAAGGGCCACGCTGAACTTAATATCGAACAGGGCAGCTCAGTGAGCTCGTCAGCAGGTTAGTTGGTCCGAGTTCCAGCTCGTAACAAAGATATTTATGATTCCATGTGTGCTGCAATGCATTTAATGGGCCGTTTCAGCAGAAGGCTATTATTGCGTTTTGCTTCCCTAAAACATGTGTGACATGTTCCAATTCTTGTTTAGGACTCGAATGCATTTGAAAGCATGCGATTTTATCTTAATTTTTGGTTCGCAGGTAGGTAAGCTGAGTCCAGATGGACGCTTAGCTTTATGGAGACTAACAAGTTGCAATCATAGCTAACTGAATCGTTAGATTGGCTTAACTGAATACAGCAATTGTCCGTCTGATCATAACGATTAAACTAAGGCATGGCAACATAAAAAAGAACCTATGTCAGGCAGGCATAGGGTATTTTATAGTGAATTTGGGAATGCTGCTAGCTAGCGCCGCTAAGGCGTCCTGCCGGTGCCATTTCACTAGTATAGCTGTGGTTTTTTTTTGTAATTAATTTTACAGGCAACAGACTGACTATCGTCATGTCCTGCACACGCCGAAAGAAGCAGCGTCTCGATGCCTTCCATAATGTTTGTTCCAAAAGCCTTCGAAGTTTTCACAATGCGCGTGCGCGCCTGGGAAAAACACGAACATTTTAAGCACTTTTGGCCAACAAAATGCGATTCGTTAATAATTTGCCACTCCAATTAGTTTTTGGCAGTGGGTTAAAATAGAAAAGGCATTATGATTTTTATTGTTCAATGCCGTGCATATAAAGAAAAGAGGATACGTGTCGAAAATCAACATTTGAGGACACTGCTGCGCCGCTTCACGCTGATGTGCTATGTCGTTCTCAAGAACGTGTGCGTCGCGAGTGGCGAGTAGTAAGGTGTTACACCGCACATGTAAAGCGATTCTAGGATCGAACTTAAGCTATCGCCGTTTAGCGTGGAGCATTTTTACGAATTCTTGGTATATATTTGTTGCTATTCCCATTTACCAACTGTTCGCTCTCAAACCGCACCAGCCAATGAGGGAGGACCTCATAGAAATTAGCACCAATTTGTTCTTGCCACATAATTCGCGGAGGCCACGATGCTCTTCAGGCAGGTTGCTGTTAGGGGGGTGAGCTTATGCAGTGGCAACCTAATAGCGCTGTCAACACAGCTACAGATACAGACAGCAGGCAGCACTCACACATGCGATGACCATGGCGTATCCCACGTATATGAGGACCATCTGAACCACGTCGGTCCACACCACCGCTTTGATCCCACCCTGCAGCGGAATCAAGGGCGCAAATATATCCATACGGAAGTTCTATTCTATAGCTCAGGTGTCAAAACATGCCATTTGCACCCGGGGTTTGAAACGGGCCATTAATTTTCCAGCTGTAGGAATTGTAGATTTCGATGTAAGGATGAGTTTGAACTGTGTATTGCGCTTGGACGTTTCTAAGGAAGACGCAATCGTAAGCGCACAAGAAGAACGGGACATGAAAGAGACACTAGGCACAGCTCTCATGTCCCCGTCTTCTTGTGCGCTTACGGTTTCGCCATTATGGGCAAGGAACTAGCCCAAGAAACAGCCCTCAGAAAAAAAATATAAACCTTAGGCCCATAGAAAACGAAATAACTAAAAAAAAAACAAAGCAAAGGAAAGAGTAGCAACTAGCAGATTTCGCTGGTACTATGTGACGTGATCGCCAGGGGGGAGCAATCAGCACAGGAGACATTAGATTGTTAATACGAAGTCAACTTTACTCTCTTATATTTCGGAGATGCGCGAAACCCTGTGCCGTCTCTTTCTGGAGGTAAGAGGTTTCTCCGGTCTGCCTGCCTTTATATTGACATATTCAATCGAATGGAAATCACCCTGCTAGCTCGATTCCACACGCTACTGCAAACCCCACGCCTACTGGTGACATATCATGTTGCCTGCGGCTCCCACTACTGACCATTTGGACTTATAATGCAGAACTAAATTATAAGTCCAGAACTTTGCCTATCCTGAAATCGCACGTTTTTGTGTCTGGTCATCTGAAACACTAGATCAATCTCACAGATGTAAAATATGCAGTCAAAGCTTTAGTGCTGCGTGGGAATCGAAGCCATGTCTTTTCGAAGCAGTTAGCCGTATGGGTTGAATGGAGTTGTCAGTGCTTTGGGTATGAGCATTATCGTTCATAATCATCAAAGTTTTAGCACTGAGTGGGAATCGAAACCACGTCTTTTCGGAGCATTCAGCCATAGAGGTTGAATGGAGTTAGTGCTTTGTGTACAAGCATTATCGTTGAGACGTACGCAAGGACACGGTAGATACTTACTATTGAGGTGTAGAATGTGCAGACGATCCCGTTAAGGAGTATGGATGACCACACCGGAAAACCAGTCACTGTAAAAAGTAGAAAACGTAGTGTAGAGAACAAAGGAAACTGGAGCTAGAAATATGATGTCTCATAGTACAAAACGGTCATAGTCAATTATTACAACCACGAGATAACGTTACCAATGTACGGAGAAGTATTACCTTTGGGAACACTTTTTGTCCTGTTCCATTAGTTGGGGCAACTGAATAAATTTTAGCAAAAACGAGGAAGTACGCTATTTTCTGGTAAGGCAGTTTCAATGGGCATTTTCGAAAGGCATTTTGAGAGGAAAGTTGGTTACACTGAATATGTAAATATCCCCCAGTTTCAGAGCTCTTAGTGCATCTGCATTGAAGGAACCCTGTGAACAAACAGAATTTGGCGTGTATTGAAAAGGCACCGCTTTCTAATCAGAAAGATACCTCTCACCAGAAGCAAAACCTGTATTCGTTAGAAAATAACAAAAACATAAAATTTTGAAAGAACGTTTGTTCGCGAAATGTTAGAATTTTGAACGGCTGCTCACGCGAATATACTTCTCTCAACATTGTGCCAGATACGAATAAGCTTCTGCGTTACTGTAGACAATGTAGAAACTGCATGCCGGTTTTCGTCAAGATACGCATATTAGGAAAAGGAAAAAAAACCAGATGAAAGACAGATACTGGAAGTCTTTCACATTGGGCTGCAAAGAAGTTACGCTTACGCGTGCGTCAATGCATCGCTTCTGCAGCTTACAAATAAAGAATTTAAGCTACTGAAAAAGCGTCTGCGTAGGTCGCAACGAAAGAAGCAATTTTTGGCCTACATATTGCCTGTAGGGGAAGCGTGACGTTCCGCGTAGGTGTTCTGGGCATCAATACACAGGAATTGTTTGGTTACTTCGGTTGGCCACCGATAAAACATTAACTATTAGTCCAGGGCTGTCCTGTGCACTTCTCCTTGTGTTGCTGTTTTCACTGGTGGTTGCAATATGTTTGTCCTTATAAGTTGTTCAGTGCTTGAAGGAAGCCTTTGCTGTGAAACTGAATCACTTAGAAGTTAGCAGCTTATATCTGCTACGCTGAAGACAGTTCCTTCATTACGTTTATGTTACCTCAGCTATTTTTGTTATTTGGTGCGGCGACACGAAGGGCTGCGGAAAGAAAAGTAAAAATAAAATGAAAATACTGGCGGCAGTGCCGGGAACATCTTACCTGATCCAAGAGCGAGTGATGGGCCGTACAGCACGACGCCTAGGTAAAACAGCTGCAACACCAAATAAGAAGGTTAACTTCGGCCGTTAGAGCGCACATTTGTTTTGGTGTCGGTGAACTTAGTCGGTATCTGATCTGTTCACAACGTGATGCAGCCGTGAAGCAATGTGAAGCAGATTTGTGCCTTCCTTTTTTTGTCACAAGAAAACGACACAGGAATGGCGCTGCTGGAAAGTACAATATTTGTCCTAATGACTTGCTCGAGCTATTCTATCCGTCCTACTGCACAAAGTGAGAAAGAAAAGTAGTTTTAACGGAAATGCTCTCGCCACGAAATCACCAAGGAAATGAAATACCTTGCGCTGCACAAAGTGAAATACTGCACAAAGTGAAAAATAAAAGTAGTTTTAACGGAAATGCTCTTGCCACGAAACCACCAAGGAAATGAAATACCTTGCGCTGTTCTATGGAATGTGTACTAAAAACACTTCAGCGTTGGGGGCGCATCGAGAAAACTTTTATGCTGAAAGCGTTTTTCCTCACTGAGAAATCCACACGCTTGCACTCACAACTCATTCGACGCATCTGATACTACAAGAGGCAATGCAATTGGAAATAAAAGACATTTATTTAATGCTCTTTTTTTCTTTCATGGCAAAGCAAAGCCTGACGATGTGCTAACCGCACTCGTTTCTAGCCGCGACGAATTCGGCCTCTCTGTGTGAACAGGCTTCAATCTATTGTAAAACGAGCGTTTTATAATCATATTGTTACGTGCTTAGCACTTAGCTTAGCCGCCACTGCCCTTGACTGGTTCGACAATCATGAGGATACACTGAGTTCATGGGCAACCTTTACGACCGAAATCAAGAAAAATTTTGGGGATGATTCGGCAACAAAGAAACGTGCGGAACAGACATTGCTTCACCGCGCGCAAGTACCCGGAGAAACTTGCACGGCATACATCGAAGCCATCCTAAAGTTATGCAAGCTAGTTAACTCCAGTATGCTTGAAGAAGACAAAGTCGGCCACCTTCTAAAAGGAATTGCGGAAGATGTTTACAATTTCCTGATTAGTAAAGAGAGCCTGAGCACCACCGCTGACGTTATAAAACATTGCAGAACATTTGAAGCTCTTAAGCTGCGTCGAATTACCCCTAAATTCGGAAGATTGGCCTATGTCACCTCTATAGCCAGTGTTGAAGCCTGTCCTCAAAATTCTATGGCTGATATGATTCGAGAGATTGTGCGCGAGGAATTGTTCAGATCCCGGGTCACCTTCTGCCGCACAGAATATCTGCGGCACAGTTCTGCACCGGAGGAAGATGTTGCCGCCCTGTCGACTCCGTGGGCTCAACCTAACAGCACTTTGCCCATGGACGATAGGAACATTGCCCAACGTTATGGCCACCAGCCGGCGGTAAGGAGGCCCACCTACCCAGAAGACGTTGTTCGTCAGCAGCGAGATCCTGGCTCCAGCCAACGTCGCGACTTTGTTCGCCAGGACTTTTATGCCGGTCGCTGGCGCTCTCAACCTTCGTGCTACCGGTGTGGCATTGCAGGGCATATCGCCAGATATTGCCGCCGTCGTTTCCCGACTTCTCAAGACTGCCAACCCCCGCCTACCTACGGACAAGTGCACACCGCGCAGCAGCGACCCTCAACGTCCGCTTGGGACCCATACCGTCCGAGCACTTTGCGGAGTTCATCACCTGCATCTGACCGCAGTGTGACGCCGCCACCTCAGCGCCAACGGCGGTCACCGTCTCCTCGACGTCGTGCATCCCCTCCGCCTCCGGGAAACTAGGAGGCGCGGCCAATGGAGGTGAGGCCGCCGGCGAGTCGATGACGTCAAATATACCTCTGCCCGTGTTTATGTTGAAGAACAAACTGGAAGTGTTTATTGATGGTGTGAAAACAATGGCTCTTGTGGACACTGGTGCTACCGTATCCGTTATGAGTTTGAGGTTTAAGAACCGTTTAGGTAGGAAAGTGATGTTTAGTGGTGACCGTGCAGCGTTATTCCGTGGTGTCGGTGGAGAACCTTTGGTTCCACTTGGTGTGTGTGCTTCGGATGTTGTTATTGGTGGTCTAACGTTTAGAACAGAATTCGCAGTGCTACCACGGTCAACGCATGATGTGATTCTTGGAATTGATTTTCTGCAAGAGTGTGGTGCAACTTTAGACTGTCGTACGGGAGAAATTGCTTTGAATTCTTCACTACTTTCAGCTCTTGTGGATAACTCGACATCGGATTTTGGAGCATTTGCGTTGGAAGAAGACACTATTGTACCAGCTTTCTCCGCAGCATTCGTGCGGGTTTCCTCTATTCACAATCAGTGCGAACCTTTTGAAGCTGTGGTAGAGCCTACGACACTCGCCTGCTCTAAGAAGAGTATCGTCGTGCCTCGTTGCGTCGTTCCCGTGGTGAGAGGCCGTACTGAGCTGTGGACAGTGAACCACTCTGAAGAGCCAGCTGTGTTGCCCCGGGGCCTCAAACTCGCCCGTTTCGAGGAAGGTGTGTCAGGTTCCGTCGCGACGTTAACCAACTCTGTCAGTGAGCAGCACGTGAAAAGAGATATGGAGACCCAAGTTAAGGCTATGATTAATCAGGCTCTTCCCACAACCGAGCGTCGCACTCTAGTGGAACTCCTTCTGAAGCACGTGTTCGTGTTCGACTTTGCCAAAGACGATTCTACACCACCGCCTACCAGTCGTATTCATCACACGATCAACACCGGCTCCGCAGCTCCTATACGCCAGAAGCCCTATCGAGTCTCAGCCACTGAACGTAAGTTAATAGATGACCAAGTTCAAGAGATGCTAAAGCGAGGCATAATTCGAGAGTCTTCAAGTCCTTGGGCAGCTCCAGTTATCCTTGTGAAGAAAAAAGATGGCACATGGAGGTTCTGTGTTGACTACCGTCGCTTAAATACGGCCACGAAGAAGGACGTCTACCCGCTTCCACGTATAGATGACGCAATTGATTGTCTGCACTCCGCTTCATACTTTTCTTCTATTGATTTGAGATCCGGCTACTGGCAAATCCCCATGCACGCTGCAGATAGGGAAAAAACGGCATTCATAACACCAGACGGACTTTACGAGTTTAACGTTATGCCTTTCGGATTATGTAACGCACCTGCAACATTCGAGCGGTTCATGGATACAATCCTGCGTGGCCTTAAGTGGCAAATTTGTTTATGTTATTTGGACGACGTTGTAATTTTTGGCAAAACGTTTAGTGAGCACAACAGCCGCCTGGATATTGTGCTTGATTGCATGGAACGAGCTGGCCTTATCCTCAATTCCAAGAAATGTCATTTTGGGAACCGTGAAACAATTGTTCTTGGTCATTTAGTTGATAAAGAAGGTGTTCGACCAGATCCAAAGAAAATTGAAGCTGTCAAAAGTTTTACGGTGCCTCAATCAGTGAAAGAGCTGCAGAGTTTTTTAGGGCTCTGCTCGTACTTTCGACGTTTTATAGCTAGGTTTGCGGACATCGCTTACCCACTGACGTGTTTGCTGCATAAAGATGCACCGTTCAATTGGACCAGCGAATGTGACGCAGCTTTCCGACATCTGAAATTTCTTTTGACCTCGGGCCCCATCCTACGCCACTTCTGCCCATCTGCACCAATTGAAGTGCATACTGATGCAAGTGGTATCGGTATCGGCGCTGTACTTATACAACGCCATGGTCACGATCAGCACGTGGTAGCATATGCCAGCCGGTCATTGAGTAAGAGCGAAAGAAATTACACGGTTACTGAGCAAGAATGTCTCGCCGTTGTTTTCGCTGTACAACGCTTCCGCTCCTATCTGTACGGGAATGCTTTCACCGTCGTCACCGACCACCACTCGCTTTGCTGGCTAGTGAGTCTTCGTGACCCCTGTGGCCGGCTTGCTCGATGGGCTTTGCGCCTACAAGAATTTAATTTCACTGTGGTGCATAAAAGCGGCCGTAAACACTCAGATGCCGATTGTCTTTCCCGTTTGCCGCTTCAAACGACTGATGACGACGCAGACAACTTTGATGAATACTTGGCGTCACTTTCACAAGCCTTCCCCGATCTTCAAGTTTTCCGAACTGAGCAACGCAAGGACCAAACATTAACCTCTTTGTTTGATGCCGCTCAAGATTCTGTAAAGAATACTTTTTGCATTCGCGACGGTTTGCTTTATAAGAAGAATTTTGCTTCTGGAGGAGCACGCATGCTTCTTGTCGTACCCGAAAACCTACGCATCACAGTTCTTGAAATGATGCACGACGACGCCACGTCTGGGCACTTGGGAGTGACACGCACACTCCACCGCACACAGCAACGATTTTACTGGCCTAACATGCGTTCAACCATCCAGCACTATGTAGCCAGCTGTGTGCAATGCCAGCGCTTTAAGCTGCCGACTTCAAGTCCACCTGGCAAACTGCGGCCAATCACACCTCCAACAGCCCCGTTTGAGCAAGTGGGCATTGACCTCCTTGGACCTTTCCCACGGTCCTCGAAAGGAAATCGATGGATTCTTGTGTGCGTAGACCACTTAACCCGTTATTGTGAGACAGCCGCGATACCAGCTGCTACTGCATCTGAAGTATCTAACTTCTTACTTCGTTTCGTCATTCTTCGGCATGGCCCTCCTGCAGTTCTCATTAGCGACCGTGGACGCCAATTTACAGCGGACGTTGTTGAAGAACTTCTCCGCCTCAGCAGCTGCAGTTTTCGCCACTCCACGCCATATCATCCCCAAACGAACGGTGTGGTAGAACGCACTAATCGGACGCTCACCACCATGCTTGCTATGTACGTCGCTGCAGATCATAAGGACTGGGATGGCGTCCTCCCGTTCATTACTCATGCATACAACACAGCGCAACATGAGACAACTGGCTACAGCCCCTTTTACCTGCTCTATGCCCGGTCGCCTCGCTGTGGCCTTGACACCATTCTACCATTTTTCATCCACGACGAACCTTCTCTTGCGACCACACTCTGCAGAGCTGAAGAAGCTCGCCAGCTTGCCCGCGTTCGAATTGTATCTTCGCAAGAGCGTTCCAAGAACCGCTACGACGTCCAACACCAAGAAGTTTCTTATGTTCCTGGTGACATTGTGTGGTTGTGGACCCCTCTACGCAAGCGTGGTCTGTGTCAGAAACTGCTATCCCACTACACTGGACCGTTTGTTGTGTTGGAGTGCATTAGTGACGTTAATTACGTTATATCGCGACTAACTGCTAGTGGTCGACGGTCACGCCAGTCTCAGGTGGTGCATGTAGCCCGCCTCAAGCGATTCCATCCCAGACGGTCTATTTAACTCGCCCGACGGGCTTCGTCTGCGAGGAGGGAAATGTCACGTGCTTGCACAGAGCCTCGACGGAAGAAGCAGAAATTGAAGGGCCAGCAGAGAGAAAGGAAGAAAAAGAGCTGAGGGACGCTGGTAGGCTTCCTGCTTCCATCCTGCTCCGACCGATCCCCTCTGTGAATAACCCCCCGTGCGTGCTAAGCACGTAACAATATTCCTGTACAACTTTCAGCGCAGTATGTCGTAACGAGAAAGTGTCGCCTTCACAAGCCTGTTGCTGGCAATACAATTCTATCTCTCTGTGTCAGGGAATGGGCACCCTAAACAATGCGCCGTGTTCTTCCAGAATGTTCGGCTGGGCATGACCATTGGAGACGTGCTCTTATGACGGTAAAGGGTGACGGCAGCGTCGGTATGTGGACAGCACACTTATTGCGGTTATGTTTCTTGAACACAGTAAGGCTATGAGATTAGAATATTTTTGTCTTTTTTTTTTGTACGGTGGGTGAGGTGAGCTGCTGAGTAACATAACGACGAGTGCATTTAGTGACCAGCACGATATCTATTCTACCTTAGAGATTGCGCCATTTGGTACAGCAGCTAAGAAATTACGACATTATATCTGTCAAGTGTTCGAAAAAGTAGTAGCTAGTCTCGTCGTACTTAGAAGCGTTCACATTTTTAAAAAGGAAACAAAGCATGGCATGCTGAAACTTAAATACCCAGTTGACTTCCACGGCCAACACGCACCCATGATATTTTTAATGAGTAAAAATACTGAATGGGCTAGGTACCATGCCATATCTCGAAAACATGCCCAAATCATGCTTAAATTTATTTATCGCTTTGCTACCTATGCGCACTGAAAGCCGTACGTATCACTTCTCGGACGTGATTTAGAAGCTGAAGTCTTTTATAGTGCAGGAAGTTGAGCGTTTTGGAGGCCGCGTTATGCTACTTCATTATATAGCGTCTTTAGGCTACTACTGATTTTTAGCATATTTTGATTTAGTCTCTACGCAAATCCATTCACTAAAAAGCTCAGCCCTTGTGGCACCTGTAATGCGTTCGTCAGATGGGCTGAGAACAAAACCCAAGGGATGGTACTTCCTTATTTCACTCCCTCAGTACTACCCTTAATGATACTGAAGGCCTATGTAGCAGACAAATGCTGTGAACTCGTCCTATATTTTGCTCGATGCCTGCCTATGTATCTCAATGTCACATTTATCTCGCTCTACAATGTTCAAAGCTTAGAATGCGCTGTTCAAGCCGATAATTCCGGTCCCAGGAACAGTCTTGCAGTGCAATCAGGACAACATCCAGCACACTGCAGATGTGCTATGCTTGCGCATGTTTTTCTCTGAATATTTTTTGTTAGAAGAAAGAATAATTCGGTTGAAAATTTTAATTCCTCTTCATTTGTGAATAACTGTGCACATCTATGCTGTTTAAACTGATTAAATGAACCCATGGTTACAGATACCGTACACTTGCCGACCGAAATCTTCCGCATTTTTAAGACAGCATGCTATTCGCCTTTTACAGCCAGCTAAAAGCCGGCCTATCTTTCAGTAAGGGAGGCAATCCCACAGCGGCTAAAATTCAGAAGTGCAACAGTGATTAACTAAGCTTTAGGGAATCAAAGGAGAACACACACAAACATTATGTTGCGCCAAAATGAGTGTTATAAAAAGACCCAAGAAGGTGGAACACATATTCGTGTTGAAGAAATAAAGGCGGACAATTTTTTTTTACCTTGGAGAATGTTTCTAATGTTCCTTTCCACTTTGGTGCTATTTTAATGTCATATGTGTGTCCTCAAACCTGCTTATATTATAGAAACAAACATAAGAAAACTGTTTACAGAAAAGGGTCGTAGCGCCGAAACAGACAACACACAGAAAGCTAGATGGGACAGGCTTTCTCTGTGTTGTCTATTTCGGCGCTACAACCCTTTTCTGGAAACATGCACCAACTAGCCCCCCAACAAGTATAAGAAAACTGAACCAGCATTTACCAGTTTTATGTAATATTTCATACTTGGCTGGAGAGGAAAGGCTCATTAGTGGGATACCCAACCTTCAATGTACCTGCCTACCACGAACCCATTTTGCACGCCGTGCTTTTGATATATTCGCATACAACTTTGCTACTGGATCTTGAACCCTATTTTTAGTAGTTCCTCTAGTGCCTTAAATAAAGCCTTGAATGGATACGAACGAAATTTCGCCGCAGTGATCAGCGGAGTATTGAATTGATGATGGTGAGAAGTTACGCTGCAAGGCCTAAAATTAGATGCAGTGGGCTCAGATATGCTGCACAGAATCTTTCTTACCAGTCTGTGAATGCGTCTCTGGGATTACAAATGGCACTTTGACTTTTTTTCAGGGTAGTCTGAGGTGGGTCACCCAAAATTATTTTCTTGATCAACATCAGAGATATTTGTTGTAATCGCAAAAGTCACATTTCTGAGGTTTATTTATATAAGCTAAAATGTTTGGAAAAGATGAAAAGAAGCAGTTTTTCATGAAAAATATTCCAGTATGCCTGGTGCTCTACTTATATTACTGGCTGCTTTACAGCTGGAAAGAGTATATATTATCACAACTTCTTTATATTGTTATGTACTTTACATTGTAATTAGAATGTTCCCGACAGTTGCGTGTTTTCTTTACTATACCTCACAGAAAGTTTCAACAAGCTGGAGACACCTATAGCGCGCACTGAGACTTTTTTCGTAAGGCGCTAAAAATCAGTGATGCGAAACGAACCAGAACTTACGGTTTGCACAATGAAGAGGATGGATCCAATGTTTCTTACAGCCTTGGACATAAACCTCTTCTCCAAGTACTGAAAGAAATATTTTCATTTGATACGTAGTCATACTTTTTTTTTAAACTTTTTTTCAGGGCAATTATAGAAGCCTATATCATTTTTCGTCAGCTGGTAGTACTCTTCTTTGGGTGATATGTTGCTGTGTACTATTTGTTTAGCCAAGAGCCTTAATTATTGTATTTGCATCCTGCTTTTTATTGAATGTTATGGCTGGCCATTAATCACTATGCATTCTGTTGACATCAGGTTCAGTGATAAAGCATACCAAACTTGTGCTGGCCGGAACGATGGCCCGGTAAAGCTTCACCAAATAAAAACTTGGCCGAAGTCTAAATTAAGATTACATAGCAACAGACGTTTCAATCAAAGCGAGTGTCTTGTTAAGCATCCAGTAAGAAAGAAAGCTATTCATAATGCATCTGAAGTGGTGTAAGCATCTTACGAAGCCTATACAAAGTGTGAAGCCAAGAAGGACTTGTATTTTTAGAGGGGCTTTCGTGTAAAATGTTACCAACGCTATCTCGTGTATAGCGTAGTTTTTCATTCCAGCTAGTGCGTGCAGTCACCCACCCTTGACCCAGTCACCAAGGTTGAAGATCAAATAGAAGATGTGGCCAACAAACGTTGAACGGATGGGAGGCCTCTAGCATGAACTAATTTGGGATATACATTTGCATTTCAGAAATGCGGACACGTTTCGTACCTTTCCGTTCTAAAATTTTGGGCACCACAACTGGCGTACGTGAAAGTCATTTATATTAGGTACGCATAATAATGCAGACAACCATTATAGCCGCAGTGCACATACCTTCCAAATTTTGTTTGTTAAGATGCTGAACAGAAATCGCGAACAGTGCTGACATGTATATTGTAGCTTCCGTCTCACGTAGGCTGGATGTATAGGTCATTTCCATGAAAAACAGAAAAGTCAGTTTACACAAAAGAACAAATTCTCTTGTTTTTGAAATAGGGGTGAAATTCTTTCTCGATTCTTATGGGCCCAGATGATAATTACTTATTAAACAAGACCAAGTAGGGTTTTTTCTCTTATGTATGGAGTAATCATTTCTTCAGTAGTCATACTGGGTTTCCTTCCATATTGGAGCTAGCTGTTCAGTGTCCTCTTGGTACGTTTTCAGAGGAAAAAATAAAAATAACATGCTTTCAATAATGTCCTTTAAGGAAGTAGGGGTATGCTGTTCACGAGTTAGCAGTCAACTGTAAAGGACTATGGCACTACTGAATAAGAGAAGGAAAAAGACATAAATACCTCGTTGATGCTCGTAATTTCCATCTTGTAGTACATGGGCATAAAAATAAAAGCAGCCATGAGAATCGCCAGAGTGGTAGATATGGCACCGGACCACAACGTAGAACCACGAACGAACACTTCCGAGGGCAGTCCGAGGACGGCAGCGGTGGACAGAAAACTGGCCATCATAGACATTGCAACTGGGAGCCAGCCGAGTTCCTTATTTGCTGTCAGGAACTGCTTGTTTGATTGCCTTAGGCGATCGCGCCAAGCGATGAACATACCGATGCCAGCCGACAAAACAAGAAACCCGGTCAGCACCACGTAGTCCACTACCGTGAAGGTGGGCGCCGCCATTGTCTTTCACTCGGCAATGCTTATCCGTAGGTAGCTCCTGCTTTCTTCTATCTACTAGGTCGTGTTCGTTACGAACGAGGTGTTCTGGTCTTGTTGACGTCCGCTCCACTTTCAACAGTCAGTTTTTCTCTGGCATAAGAGCCCGTGACGCTGGTGAGTAGCATTAGCAGCAAATCGCTTGATATCCTAAAATGCTGAACGACCATGTGACGCCGTTCTTCATAAAACAGGTGTGCTATGCTGCTTCGTCCTTTCCTATCTACAGTTGGTTGCCTTCCTTAGCTTACCATTGCTCTGGTGTGAAGCAATCTCCAAGCGCCCTCTTGCCCGGCTACGACGAAACGTATCTACACCCATTGATATATCGGCCAACCGTTGCTATTTTCGTCTTCGAAGCACAATCGTTGCACATCTCTCACTTTCTGCTCTGCCTTGTCGAGTCAGCTGTTCTGTGTTCACAACTGCTCAGCGAATTACTGCAGACAACCTTGACGTCTTTGTGCGCTCTTATCGCTATCTGCAGCTTTCACAGTGCGCGAACAACTCCAGGTTGTCGTAATCCGGTTTGTCTAGCACTCTCTCCCGGGCGCAACGTACAGGTTTTTCCTTTCTTCATTTGCATACACAGTTATCCGTGGGTTTCATTCTGCCAGTTCCTTTTTCTGAGTGCCTGGATTTTCCGGCTGACGTAGGCCTCTCACTTTCAGTAAATCATTGCAGACCCCCTGAAAAAAAAAGCATCGAATAAGAAAAGCGATTTCCGCAAGACAACACCATGATACGAAACGCCTGGAAATCGTCGAGCAGAAGTGCGTCTTTATGATTGCCGCGACACACCTGTCACTGTCAGAGCAGACTTTATAGGCTTTCAAAAACTATGAAGCAAGAAATTCATCAATGCTGCGATAATGCCTACTCACTTCATTTGAAAAATTTATTCAAAACTTCGTCAGCGCCTTGGAATCTTCAGGGTTTGATATGTCACGAATTCGCGGCGCGAAATATTTGCTTCAGTTTACGCAACTTCTCCGAGTTGTGTTGAAGACTAAAGATGATTTGCGATTGAATCGTACAAATAGTCGTTTTGATTGCAGACAGGCGTGTATTTTTCATTTCTAGCAAAGAGAAGTATTTTGCAGACTGTACGGCAGTGTTTTTTTTTTCTGTTGCTTTGAAATGGGGCATTTTATATGACTTCTTCTTCTGATCCACTTCACACATTCGTTTTGCTTACTGTGCAGAAATTAAGCCTTCGGTTGCGTTTTGCCGCTCTCTTTCTCGTCGTTGCTGTTGGTAGCCACATTTAACGACTAAATCTTTCCTTAAGTAAAATTGTGGTCACTCATGCAGTAACTCACACGGAAAAGATGGCATAAAAGATAGCCTTCCAAGCATGAACTTGAAGAACGGGAAGGAGAGAGGAAAACACAGTCAGCTGACCGAGGTTTGGAAACAAGAACGGGAATATTTTGGACCGTTGTGCCATCACTTTGTGCGACTTTTAGGTTTATTGGTTTATTGGGGTTTAACGTCCCGAAGCAACGCAGGCAATGAGGGACGCCGTAGTGAAGGGCTTCGGAAATTTCGACCACCTGGGGTTCTTTAGCGTCAACTGACATTGCACATACTGAAAAAATTGCGCAGAAAAAACGAGGACGAAGCAAAGACAAGACGAGGACGAGCGCTAACTCACAACTGAAGATTTATTCCGAGACACATGCACATATAAACATTGCACAGCCCACGGGCCTCTAGAATTTCACCTTCATCGAAATTCGGTTGCCGCGGCCGGGATCGAACCGGTGTCTTTCGGGTCAGCAGCCGAGCACCGTAACCACTGAGCTACCACGGCGGGGTGGTATGACTTTTAAAGGCCTTTCCTGTCAAAGAACGCAAGTGTGTGACGGGGAAAAGGGAAGGATTGGTTGAAAGAATAAGATGTTATTGTAGTGTCCGATGTTTTGTACCTTTTTTTCCACAAGGTGGCCAATGGGTACAACAATCAGGCTTCCCTCTTCCCTCCCCTTTACAGGTGTTTTTTTTTCGGGCAACAGTGGCGTTTTAGACTAAGTAAGTTTACTTTACCGGAATGGTCTAGCAATTGTTTGTGTACTAATAATCTCTCAGAGTTTAACGCGAAACATATGCATAGCATGGGTTTTAATGTTTCCTCTTCAACAAAGTACCGCAGATGCCTACTGCCTGCAGTCGCAAATTCGCGACAAGACACAGATCCCCAAGAACAAGACACAGATTAACCAAGAACAAGCATTTAAAACTTCTGGTAAGGAGTGAGACAATGCTCTTGTAACAGTTTTCTTCTCATTTTCCTGAAACAGTTCTCACAAAATGAGACAGAAGGAGTAATACATTTGCATCCGCTTTCTGTTCTGACAGTTTTCTTGCAGTACTCCCGTACACTTTTACTAGAATGCGCTGGTTATTGAGAACATATCTGCATTAAGCTCTACATTGAAACTCCATGCGAAAACGCGTTCAAGAGGTATATTTTGTATGCTGTGATTACGCGACAGCAGTCTGTAAAGTGTTAAGGGTCTTTTTTCTTCACCATTCACTGTAGCAGCTACAGGCCTCGTATAAAGAGCTTCTTTAACCTTTGTTGCCCGGAGGCCGCCGCGGTGGCTCAGGGATTATGGCGCTCGGCTGCTGACCCGAAAGACGCGAATTCTATCCCTGCCGGGGTGGTCTAATTTTGACGGAGGCGAAATTCTAGAAATTTGTGTACTGGGCGATGTCAGTGAACGTTAAAGAACCCCAAGTGGTCGAAATTTTCGGAGCCCTTTACTACGGAGTCCCTTATAGCATGAGTCGCTTTGGGACGTTAAACCCCCATAAACTATACCAAACCATACTAACCTATGATGCACGGGTTCGTTGAAAGTTAATAAAGAAATACACATTATTCTTAAAAATACGGAACGGCTAGTGTTAAAGCACTGCCTTTTTTCTTGAACGTCACGTCATTTACGGGTGTCAGATCTTTTGTGCTTGTCACTAAGACATCTACACTGAAGACAGCCAAATCCGCAGCTATATCGCTCGGTTGAAATACTTCAGACGCCATTTGGCATAACATCTAGGATATAACCTCACAAAATATCTGAAATGACCAAAGCTTCAAGGAGCCATTCTGCTGCGTCCATAAAATTCTTGCAGGCATTTATGAAGCGCTAGACTTGTGGGTCTTATTTGTTCCTAATCATGAACATTTTCCGAAGTATTCGTTGTTAGAACAAATGTTTAGAGTTATGTCGTTCCGATCTTGCACTCGAAAAGAACACCTCTTGCTCAGGAAACCATTCCACTCGTAGGCAGTTGCGTTTTGCACTAAAGAACAAATTTCCCGTGCTCGCCTTATCACCACATCATACACACCTGCTGCACCAGTTCACTCCCATCGCGCAGTGCACCTATGATACAAAGGGTGCCTAGATTTAGGTTAACATGAAGAGCTTTCGTGGCAATAAAAGCTGGAGGTACCTAAACTTCATGTATGGAGAACGCATACTGACGCTATGTAGCCTTACTTACGTCTTACTCTTGGCGATTGTACGAATATCTCCCGAATGGATCCTCATTTTATTGATTACTGATTAATTTTATTGATTGATTTTATTTTTCTATTTAAAGAAAACGGTGGAAACTGAGGCAAAAGCTGCATAAAGCAGCTTGGAAGGCCCCCCAGTCCCAGTACAATGGCAGCAGCAGAGGAAACGCATGCACAGTTTCTTATAACGCTGTTAACGGATAAAATGAGTCAGCTTAATAAGTTAAACAACCCGATAAATTTAACAAAAACTTGATAAATTAAACAACTATTGATCACACACATTGGAAGATATTGGTATAGGATTTTGTGGGTGTTCCACAAACATGTATAACAAACAACGCATACATACAGAAACCTTTTGCCGAAATTACTCAAGAGGGGAAAAAATAATTAAATGAAATTGTGTATGTTGAGCGCAAGAGTTTATAAGTTTCTTAAAGTCGGTTAGTGAGAGATTACAGATGTTTATATCTTGTGCGAGGTATGAATTCAGTAGCCTCGGAAGTGTATTACACAGCATGTGATGTCCATAGTTAGTTCGATAAAGAGGAACATTATAGATTTCTGGAGAACGAGTGATGTGAGTGAGAGCCAAACTCAATTTGCGACATACTGCAACGGCCACAGCATGGAAAAATTGGTACATGTACAACGTATGGCGACTAGTTTTCTTTAATGTTTTACTAAGAACACGAACAATAATAAATTGTACCAGCAATTATTGCGCTGACACTGCCCGTGCCTAAACTGATGGATTTGGCAGAAGATTGCTAAATGAGCTTCACACGATTTCAGCTATAAATGACAAGTAGTCCTTGAAGCATGTTGTGCACGTTGACAGCGCCTAAGATCAGTCATAATGAGTTGTGTGATAATGTCGCATTCAAATGGCTTCAAACAATAAAGAGATGAGTTGATGAAGCCGTAAACAACGGGCAGCGCAAAAAGGAGAAACGGCAACCTGCTTACACTATAAACGATGCTACGAATATGATTTTATTTCTTTCTAAACTGTTTATATTTCAATGATTGCCTAAGTAACCGTGTTTTATGTGAGCATGGAGATCTTCTACACAGCGCTGAATGGATTGTAGCTGTGGATATTAAAGAAAAAAGAAAAGGAAAAGCGCCCGCTGGAGACGTTCCAACTTACCGGTCTCGGCGGCCTTGACCGAAGGTATACCTCACCGAAACGAGGAAAGGAGCATTAATACGCAACGAGCTGAAAACAAGCGCAAAAACCAAATTGGACACCGCAGGGCAAGTCGAACGAGACAAGTAGAGAGATTGGTTATCTGAAGGTAACATCTCTGAATGTCCCGACTCGGCCATATAAGTCGTACTCTAGCACTCCACATAGCGTATGGAATAGCCTCTCAGGTGCATGAACTAGTCATTGCGAATCGGCCATATGTATTAAGAACTAAAGAAAGGTTATTCAAATACGGTTAAAAATAACACTGCTCCAACCGCAATAAAGAATGAGAGTATTAAAATTGTTTTGAGAGAAGAGTTTTGACGAAATGTTATAAATGAAAAAGATATATCCTCACGCGAGAGAATAAATGCACCGATTGACTCATGACGGCATTGCCTCGGTAATAGCTCACATTAGAACCAGCACCTCTAAAGCAATCCAAAGAGGTTATCTCAGCAGACGAGAATGCTGAAAACGCTTCTTAGACTATTAATGCCAATATTATTAGTAATGGACAATTAACATTAAACGTATATCAAATGCAACTAGTCATGAGGCGCCACAGTCATTTTATAGAGGCTTGCCTTACTTTTTTAGTGCTGCACGAGAGAAATTTTCATGGCTTTGCCTTTTCTCTGTAGAAGATCTGGTGAATAATTTTTTACATGTTCTCGCTTTAAGTTATCTCTTTATGTTTGTTTCATTTTGCGCTGCCTTTTGTGTTTGCCGTATTTTATTCTCCGGAATTTGTGTCGTCGAAAATAGCAGGGGTTTCGCTTTTCTGCGGATTGCAATATCTGCGCTAATAAAATTCCTTATTGAGACTGCAGCATAGTTAAATATAATGATCACCGAATAATAGCAGGAATGAATACTGAACGTACTATTTCTTTTTTGCTCATGTTTTATGCATTTAAAGTCATTGCTTGCGTAATGAGCGCGCTCGCATAAGGTATTCAACCTGCAGTTAGGGTGTGAAAAAGTACAATTTAGTTTTCCCTCACGTAATGCTATCAGGTGTCTGTTTTGAAAGCCGACAAAACTACGCAATACTCGAAAGCGCTGTCTGTCGACTGTCTAGACTGCTAAACCTCACATTAAAGCAAGGACAGCCGAAAGGAATGTTTCGCGCGGAATCTGAGAACAAGTCTAAACCACGGCTGGTCACAAAAGATTTCTGTGATTAGTTTGCCCCAACAATGAATGTCGCAGCTTGTTGCGGTTAGCTGTGGCGATGAATGGTGTGAATAGCGCATGAGTGAACTCTAGCTGCGCTTTCGTCAGAATGCATTATACACCGTTGGGAGCTCAGCAACCGCTTTAGAGAGAACACTTTTCGTTTTAATTAAAAGTCGAGTCGTACCGAAATGAATATTTATGCCACCAGCAAAGGATTTGCCCTCTTTTTTTGCAGCTTCAATTTTTTTTTCAGAATACTGCACCCCCAAAATATTCAGATATTTGCGGGAAAAAAAGTGCGTTCACTGTGAGGGTAAATGCGGTAATTTGTTTATCTCTATTTGATTTTATAATTAATTAGCACCTCAAATGCCCTGCAGGAGAATTGAATTAGGGGTAGGCTTAAATGCAATTTAATTAGCTCTTCTATGAATGAGTTGAAGCCTTCAGAGGCAGGATAGATCATGGCTCCGGCAGGCTGCTCTGACCCAATGATGTCTGGGCGAAGAACAAGCAGAGATGGCAGACGTCGAAGCTGGAGTAGGAGGGACGGCTTTCGTAAATTTCACGTCAAAATGAAAGGGGATATGCAAGGGCGATAACGGAATTGTGCAGAACTGAAGAATAGAACTTGCGAAAAAGGCAATGCCTGGTTCTTCTCCAGAAGGCCACACAGAGCCGTCACTTGTGCGCAACCCGTGTCCCCCAACTCACCGAACAACAAGGTGCAGCCACGGAAGGTTCGGGCGAAATAGGCAGATGCAGAGCTCGTTAGATGCCATTTATTTGTCAGTCTCACGCTTAAAAGAAAAAGCACTACGCTGATGAACGCTCAGTTTTCAGAAAAGCAGGCAAGAGGTTCACCTTAGTCGTCGGTCGTTCCACGACTCATGGGTAAGGGTGGTGACCCGGAGCAGGCGAAGCGGACTTCTCGGCGGTCCGTGGCGAGAGAGACGTTTTCCCGCGCGATCGCTGTATTTCATACCTCGCCGGTAATTGTTCAGGATTGCAATGGTGTGCTCTGCCCTCAGGCTGTATTCTCCCACCTTCCTCTTATGCGAGCGGCCAGCGCGCCACAGCGGCGTCTCGGTGGCATCCAGAAACGGGAGAGAGTGTGCCCTCTCCTGCTCTCTGGAGGCTCGCGCGCGTCGACTCGTGACGTTCGCGCGCGTGCCGCTGGCTGGTAGAGGAAATAGGGCACGCCTGTACCTCGCATATCTTACCGCGCGGCTTTGGATGGACTCAGTGGCCTTGGTAAAATTAGCTGTTCAGAGTTTCAGATAGAGCGTGCATATTCTAGTTTAGGTCTGACAAGAGCTGAATAGGTGGAATGTTTTACAGACGGCGGAGAAGTTCGCAGTTTCAGATAAAAGAAGACATGGTTAGCTTCAATGGTTACGTTTATAGGATGGGAGGTCGAAGAGAGGTCGTGTTTCAGGCTAAGTCCTGACCGTAAGATGTTCCCTGCGTCGCTCCCAGTCTCTTAGGACCCTTGGGCGGCCATTGGCCTTTTTCAGAACGTTTGCGCGAATGCTGTGGTCTTTCCGCTTATGATAGAAAAACAATTTTTAGTTGTTGAGAAAGATAATTCTATTTACATTTCAAACGTAGGGTTGTTAATAGCAGTTCTGGGCACGAGTGGAGTGAGTAAAAGCGAAGCGCGTAAAATATTTTGTTTGACTCGCCTGCCTTCGCGTAGTTTTCTGGAGAAATTAGGGTATCAAAAAAGGGCCTGCTTTAGCAGCTTGTTAAGCATTTTTTTAGAAAACAAGTTTGGAAAACATTTTTTGGCTGCAGAAGATATTTGTGAAGAATTGGCGCTCTAAACAAAACCAATGAACGGCAAAATGACGCAATTTTACAAGGACTGTTTAAAATATTCCTTTTTTCCTGTAACAGCGTCCGAATGGAATGGGCTGCCAAACGAAGTTGTAAATGCACAATCTCGAAAATAAATAAATAAATAAATAAATAAATAAATAAATAAATAAATAAATAAATAAATAAATAAATAAATAAATAAATAAATAAATAAATAAATAAATAAATAAATAGAACATCAATAGCTCCCGGTCTGATTGACAAAACGAAAGAATATTTTACATATTTATGGGTCGTGCACATTACGTTACGTATCGAAAATTTCTTTCGGGTTTGTTTCTTCTATCCGAAGTTTTCAATACCTGATCATTACAGTGCTAAGAAGGTTTTGAAAAGTTTATAGGTTGTGAACGGTTTCACGAATTCGGTCACTGACTTCATGACGAGCCCGAAAACTTCCTCAGTACTGCCGTTCTTTGGTCAGCCATATTTTACTTCAGTATTCGAACAGTCTCTCTGATGCTCACCACATAATGAAGCAAATAAGAGAGATTCTCGTACAATCTGAATAAAGCACTCATTTCATTCACATCACTCTAGAAAAGTGTAGCCAAGCAGCGTGTCAATCAGGGTGAGATGTTCTTCGCATCTGGAGAGCGTATCTCTGTCTCCAAAGGGAACGCGTGGTGCCCTCGTAGAACCTGCTTTTTGTCTCGGCTCCCAACGTCCACATAAGGTAGGTCTGGCGTCGACGCGGGTCCGGTTATGACTGAAGCAGAGAAGCAGAAAAATGCAAGTCATAGACTGGGCCTTTTTCTACTGAAAACTAAAAATTACGAAAGAAGCATACACTTTTTTGCGGCTTTGCGCACTAGTGTGCCTGAAATTGAACAGGCAAGATCAAAGCTTTCTAAATTTCGAACGCCACGCGCAGCCATAAATCGAGGCTCATGCTTTTGGTTCAACTACAAGAATATATGCAATCATGCTCAGCCTCGACCTCCTATTCCGCCTTCGAATCTCCGCCTCGAGTTATGACCTTATGCGTTTATGATAAAGCCTGTTTTATGTTTCCAATCATCAATTTAATTGAAGCATACGCCCTATTTGCTGCCGCTAGTTTTCATAGACGACATAAGAGCACCTCAAATCTTGTATTAACTAACCTCAGAGTATGGCTCAAGGCCGCCAGCACATCAACCCGAATCGTTGGGTGACCGGCAAATCTGGCATCGAAACTGAACGCAACCACGCAGCGTTGTTTTCTTGCTACCCTAGAACTGTACCTGTTTAACTGTGGCGAGATATATTCGTTTGGTACAGAGCATCACAGCTTATTTATAGTAGCAGACGAATATAAAATTTTCCTAAATACACTGAAACATTTTATCGAAAGCGCATGAGTGAACAAAATCGCTAACTTTAACGAGGCAGTTCTAGTTACTGAGACCAGTATGATAAGGAAGACTGTGCTGAAACATGTACAAATTGGGCTTGGGGTGTGACGTCAGGCACATCGCCTGCATTACTTTGCTTGTTGGCACAATAATTTGTTCTGTGTTCGTACATGGAACATATACGGTGCAGGAGGAAAGACAAGGCACATTGTTGAACTGCTCACTGAGATTAGTCTTTGAGAAGTGCTGAGGCGTTTCTGAAATTTGCTGTTTCTCAATATAAAATTGACGGTACAAGTGAAGCCGTAAGCATGTGCTGAATGAAAAAGAGTATAGTGGTCACTACGTTGACGTGCAATTAAGCCGCCAGATTATGCGCAATTTTTTTATAATGCGATCTGTGGCACAACCTGGGTAATCGATACGAATAATTGGCGCCAAACCAAACGGGGCAGAAAAAAGGATTGGGCAGATTCACCAGCGATCTCTATAACAAGCACTACATTAGGTTTCTGGCTCTTGCTCCGATTTTCTTGCGCACTCTTTTTTCGCGATTCTCAATGACGTGAACAGCCTTCCTGATCCCTCTTTTTTTCCCCTTCTTCGACGCACCCGCCACAGTTTGTTTTGTTCATTGCGATTCGCGGAGTTCATTAAACTAGAAACATATACAATACTGCTCATACATTGCCAATATTTTCGCTTGTTATTTAAAGATTATTGCTGCCGCTGTAACAAGAATGTTCGTTTAGAAGAGGCGTGCTGTTTTACTATGATCAAGGTACAAACAGTAGCAGTTGTGCAGAACAGTTTTCAGCTCCCTTCTAACGCGGTTAGGGCTTGGATTACTATTTTAAAATTATCATAAGCAAACCCCTTTTTCATTCACCATTCTTCGACTTCAGCCTGATATTTTTGCTTTACGCCGGTCTAAACGGCGTTGGCCTCATAGCTCTAAACCAGAAACTTCCACTCACCATCCACGGACTGCAGTTTGTAGAACTATTTCATTATACCCTGTACTCTAAAGTTATATTTCAATTTTCGAAGTCTGCACAACTCCGTTATAACTCCTATCATTTGTACATCACGCCATCTGCTTAATTCTATGAGTGTTCAATGATTTTTATGGTTACATAAACGCTTTTAATAAGACATTCACCACGGCAGCAAATGAATAATATGACCTGCTGCCTAAACAGCTTTCTCTGTTGAGCATGACCCACTGAGGTATAAGGCGCTGATTATGTGTTATCTTGTCGACTGACATTCTCTTCCTCTTGTCAGTACATGCGAATTTGTTCTTTGTGCATTTATTTACACTTTGTAAAAGCGGGCTAAGTATCCATGTTTCTGAACTGGTTCGTGTTGAATTATGCCCACCTTTGCTTTGCATGCATTCTTTATTTGCCATTTCTTTACGTAATACGTCGGCAGGGTCCTTAAGGCTTACTCAGTGATGGGGATCATATTAAACTTCAAACCTTTCCTCTTGCTACTCCATAGATGAATGCAGTGGCTGAACAAAAGTTGAAAACCGTCAAGAATAGGTGACTGCCCAGTTCATAGGCGGCGCCAGCGTTCGTTAATCCCTGCGCAGGGGGCACGATGAATGTGCGGGTCGGAAGCAGATTTTGAAAAATGCTATGACCAAAAATCTGTTTCATGAACGCCTTAGCTATAAAAGATATGCAAGCAGGGCCGTGGCGACCGCCGGGAATTGGCCGCTTGTGGTCTTACGGCGCAAATTCGTGGTAGTATGGGAGCACTTTAGACAGAGTATGAGTCAGAGGACAAGTATATTATTGGGCATTAGATATCGCTATTTCTGGCGCCTAGGAAAATTTCAAAAGTGAAGCTCGAAGTTTCTTTTTTTTTTCGTGCCCAAATGCACAAAAAAAAATTTAGCGCCTTCTATTAAAAATTAATTTCATCGTCATCACCATTTATTATTCTCTTAAAGGCTGCATCACGGACGTAACGTAAGAAGAGGGGGCGGAGGAGACAGGGGTGCCAAGCGCCATTAAGTCTGTAATTCCCTGTGCTCAAACTTAACACGCATTAAATTGAAACAGAAACATTGCGAAACATAAAAAGTCCACTAATTGCTTTACACCGTGCCTTTAATGTCCACTTAAATTCCACCTGCAAGAAAGGGAAGTAGGATTTCACGGCACGCATCATACTTAGGTTCTTACCATTCCGAGAATATTTTGTAGTTCTTCGTATTTCTCTGAGACAACTACTTTTGGGAGTACGCGATGCCGATGTTGCATTGGATAACATGGCTTATCCGTTGCTGTGCATAAAACGAACTGTTAAGTGTTACCTTCTTCCCATTTGCACACGCAGTTGTTGTCCTTGCACTGCGCTTGCAAATTGGGCTTTCCAGGGTCGATCTGGGCGCATTCAGATTCGCACTCGGACTGCACGCATCCTAAAATGAAAAAAGAATAGAACTGTGTATCTGCACAAAAGCCTTCGTATCTTTTCTACGCTGTGACTGAAGCTAGAAAAGGTATGCTCTAGGCGCTGGTGAATAGCTCGAAGGCTATTCTTCAAGAGGGCTTTGCAAGCGTGGTGGCCAGTCTAAGGCGAGTCCATGTAGTAGCAACAATACGTGTGCACTTCTAGGCATGGCAAACTTCTCTCAGGCGCGCTGCTGCCAGACGCGGTTCTAGCGCCTTTTTGTGGGCAAAAGCTGCAGCTCATTAAGCCACATAAGACAGGAGGACGACTTTCTGTTTATTCTCCTGCCTTAAATTAAAATGAAATTCTTTGGCTAGTTTATTTCGCTAAGCTGTATGATCCACCGACATGCACATTACGCGGAATTATCGGTAAATCGAGTATCTCCAACGTTCAGAAATTTGTAAAGGTTGGTTCGGTGAAATTAAGTTGGAAAAGCACACGACATCTTAGGCGCACGTGATGTGCACGTGTAGTGCAGAAAGAACCATATATTTACTCAAGCCGTACATTGGGGGGGGGGGGGGGGGCTAGTTATAGTCGGATACAACTCAAGTACGAAAGGATAGATGCCCATCAAAGGAGCCCCTCCAGTCAATGGCGTCGATCGATTCTCCGCCTCTCCCCGATGATCGATCCCTTTGGATCTGCTGGCGTGAGACCGCAGGGGGTGGCAGAGCAAAGGAGATGAACCACGGCTCAATCAGATTTAGGGCGGAGTCATGAAAATCGGTCGACTTCATTGGAGATAGGGCCTCCTATGAGCGGCACCTGCTGGTTCGTTCTTGAGTTTTATTTCTATACAAGCAGGAAACAAAGTCTCGCAGAAGTGCTTGAACATACGCCTCATGTGATGCTAGTGAAGGTTTGGTTTGGTTTATTGGGGTTTAACGTTCCAAAGCGACTGAGGCTAAGGAGGGACGCCGTAGTGAAGGGCTCCGGAAATTTCGACCACCTGGGGTTCTTTGACGTGCACTGACATCGCACAGCACACGGGCCTCTAGAATTTCGCCTTCATCGAAATTCAGACGCGAACTGTGAAACACAGTGTGTAGAACGAATGAGAGTAGCCTAATATAGGCACTGTGGAGAGTCATGCTGCCTAAGGGGATAATGTGCGAGCTGAAAATTCACCGACGTTTCTACTTCTGCTGTTGTCGATGGTTGGCAAGCCAAGCAGAAAAACTGGAGTGACTGCCGTCAACTCGGTTTGAATAGGGGCATTTTTTTAAAAAAACCAGTAGTTGGACAGTAAAATGCATCACAACAATGATAGGGTCTATGTGGGTTTAACGCCCCAAGGCGACTCAGGCTATGAGGGACACCGTAGTGAAGGGCTCCGGAAATTTCGACCACCTGGGGTTATTTAACGTGCACTGACATCCCACAGTACACGGGCGTCTAGAATTTCGCCTCCATCGGAATTCTACCTGAGTTGCTTTGGTACGCGAAGCCCAAATAAACCAAAACAAACGAAATTCGACCTCAGTTGCTTTGGGACGTGAAGCCCAAATAAACCAAACCAAACGAAATTCGACCTGAGTTGCTTTGGGACGTGAAGCACAAATAAACCAAACCAAACGAAATTCGACCGCCGCCGCCGGGATCGAACTCGCGCTTTTCGGGTCGGGAGCCAAGCGCCATGAGCCACCTAGGCGGCGGTCACAGCAAGTATAAAAATGACGCGAACCATTTCATCGAAGGCATCCCTTTGTTTTTTAAAATTACTAACAATTGCTTCATGGAGGGTAACTTTCTAAGCAGTGAGAGTTGCTGCTCACTTTGTAAACGTCTTTTCGCAGAAAGTGCGGTTTTGCCAAGCTGCTTCATTGTCCCCTCTGGTTTTTGCAAGAAACGGGGACCATGCAAATTAATGTACAGTGAAAATTCTTGGTGCCATTGAAGAAAGCAAGAAGTCACCGCAAGTAAATTTTCACCATCAGCCATTCTCAGAATGCTAAGCATATTGGAGTGCCGTTGAAGACGAAGTATTATAAAGACTAAATGTTCAGTGGAATGTTTACCTCTGAAAATTCTATCTGTTTATCATGTTTTCTACGTGATGATGAGAAATGTCATGCAAGGACACAGCAATGGATTCAATTTCTTTGCAAAAAAAAAATTAAAACCACAACGTACGCTTGTCCCAGCCACAGTTGCAGATGTCGTTCACACATTTCGTTTGGAGGTTGCTTTCGTTGCCATAGCGCTTCCGGCAAGAATCCGCACATGCTTTATCTTCGCACACTGTGGGTTAGAAACGAGCACAGTATAAACATCCGTGCGTGCTTTGCAAAATTACCGCGGTGTATTCGGTTACACAACACGAATCACATGTAAGCACAGCAGAAAATGTATGAAAATAGGAACTTCAGGGCCCCTTCCTATCATTCCGTTGGTCATGAGCAGTACATGAGTGATGTTTTGTTAAAGATAGGAGCGCTAAAATACAGGCAGGTTGAGTAATATAAGTTGACAAGACACCTCCCTGCTATGCACTCCTGTTTATACTGCCGAGGCAGCAGAATCCGTTCGCCATTTGCGATGCGACTTATTTGCTCTCCTGCCTAGGCGGTCTTCTGCTTCGTTGGATTGTTCTTCAAGAGTAGAACCGACAGAAATTTCGTAGCATATTAATCGTCCTTTCGCTCCATTTCATTACCTTTTATGGTGCTTATACTTTTTTGTACAAGATAGAAGGGCGATATTCAGTGAGGTTAACAACGGCGGAACAGTGGGATATACTGCCATCACCCTGCCCGACTTCTCAAGGGCTACTGCTGATCGTGATGGCCATAGGAACGAACATAAATATGGCAGAAACCATTCTGGGTCTTTATCAGAACAATATAGTAATGAAAAGAACAACGAAGAACGCAATTAAACCGTAAAAAAGCTCATGCCTGTGGTGTCCAAGGACGTCTAATTGTTCAGCGCAGTTTAACTTTGCAACTGAAGAAAATATGTGAAAATATGACGTAATAAATTGCAATGCGGTTGCGCGAGGGAACGTACAGCGAATGCCGCGTGCTTTTTGTTGTATCAATCGTAGGCGGATAAGTGTGAAATATATAAAATGACAACCAGTCATTAAGGATTGTAGCCACACAGATTCATGGCCGGTGGAGAGACACAGATCTACAAACCCTGAAGAAGACATACAAATTCTCCTTTTTCTGTTGTCAGCGATAATTGGCATGATGGACCATATTTTTAGAGCCTTGCGTATATTCTGACGCAGCATTACTCGACCCTACGCAACCCTCTTCTCATACACCTTCTATTTGCCAAATACGTTAAGGCAGTCATTATTTTTTATTTAGGAATACTGCAGGGAAGGAAGATCATTAAAAGCAAGAAGGTTTGCAATGAGTGTATTGAAAAATATTGTTGACAAGGCTGGGTGATCAATGAGAAGGATCAAGCCCAATTTATTGCAACCAAAATGACTGCACTTCACCTGCTGTTTTACAAGCATTTGGCAACTAAGCATTTTTTCGAACATTGGTTCATGTACTGTGAACAAAGTAGAATAACTCTTTCAAACCTATGTGCCCTACCAGCGCAAAGGTTAAAGAACAGACAACACCACGAGTACAGACATCTTAAGCACGTACCTGAGCGTTGATAGCAGTGGCACTCGTTATTTTCGCACCTGCCAAGTACTTTGATTTCTTTCCAGCTTTTAAACTGCAGGCTGCAGGTATCGTTGCAAGATTTAGAGTCGCAGTGCTCGGAGTGCCTAAAAAATAACAAAACGTATTTTGCAGAGGGGTGACAGTGGGGTTGGCATCTGCTTCTAAGATCATGTGGTGAAGATTGAAAAAGTGAAAGGACGATGTAGATTTCATTAACGATGATGAAAGGAACTTGTGCTCAGGATTTTGTCATTGCTTACGAGCACTTCTATGGAACCGACAATAAAATGCCGTCTCTCCTAACGCACTGAGGAGATCGCTTAAAAGAATAGGCATTTACTTCGTACCAACAGCAAGGAATGTCAACAAGGGCTTTTTTGGTCATGATAATGAAATGCGGAGAATTATTCAGCACTTAGGCCAGGAAGTAGCGCAGAGAAAGATTCATAATCTCAAAATTTTTTCTCTCACGTTTGAGCCATGGCGCAATGGCTGCTTGCGATGTGGAGCAGCAGTACAGACGTGCCTAGCAGGCGAAGCATGGTAGTAATCCAGACAGCTGAAAATAAAAAAAATTTAAAAATCAAAAATTTTCAGCAATTCAACCGCCGTTAATGGGTTCCAGATGTATTACCTTAGGCTCCAGTTAGAGACACTAGAGGCACTTCTTGAAGTGGTGACACTTACGTAGTCTGATTTATTCTAAAAAAAAAAACGTGAAAATCAAAGTAACGTGGGGATGTATGTAACAGTAAGAGACAGTCACCATGGAAGCGCCGTTTTGCTAGGATGGAGTAGATTAACTGAAACAGCTGTTTGAGCACGGGATTCCTTTCCCGCGCACTGATTCACTTCGAAGTTACGGAGTTGTCGCCGCGCGATGCTACAAGATAGAACAGCACGAAGTATTACATTTAGTTTTAGCTTAACTGTAATAATTGGAAGACCTTTTTATTTCCTCCAGAGCAAACATAAATGCTAGCTTGCCTTGAAAAAAAAAAAGCACGTATGCGCTTTGTTTCCTTAAGATTTTTAGTGCGCGCTCTCAGTGATGTTGACTTTATCCACACTCAAGCCATGCCGCCTAATAAAGGTGTTAAGTGCGCTGCGAAGCTAGGCACGCTGAGCACCACGGGGTAGATCGATAGTCGGGCAGGACTGCGTACAATATTGAATTTTTTTCCAATACCACCGCTGGCTTGGAACGTTCTGTTGACAGTGAGAGCACAGCTTTCACAAATCGACTGATGGAACACTTGGTAATCTAGGCGATATTCTGTGCATCAGCGGCGCACGTAGACAAAATTTCTTGCCACTCTTCATATTTCCACCGGTAAATCGATGCGATGATGAGTTTGCGATAGCATGAATTGTGAGGTTGCTCAGAGGCGTTGTACTTCCCTGGGACTTAATATGACTTTTATTATATTCGCAAATTTTTTAGTTTCTCCGGGAGCCACAAGAGCAACTGTCGTCACCCTGCCAAAGCTGGTCGCAAAAGGAAGGACGTTTTAAAGCGAAAGCGTGTTGAAATCGGCGTACTTTGCGCTGCTGAGAGAAGTAGTATTTTCGGCCCCCCCTGCAAAGGGCAGCGTCAGATTTCTCTCGATTATTATGACATGAAACTGTACAGGCGGCTTCAGTTCGTTTCGAGGCCGTCAAGCTGGAACCGCCAGAAGGCGAACGATATGTACAAGAATTTTTCGTTCAACGACACTTTTAACACCAGCTTGCAGCTTACTTACGCTGCTCTTCGTTAGCTGCATTTTCCGACCGAGAAAGCACTCATATCAACACTTTTCGCCCGTCGCCATTTTGCCCAAAACATGCTTGTTTCTTGTGATGAATTTACAAGAAAGGCCCCCGATGGAATGAGAACTCACATTTTCCGAGCACAGAGTGCAATATGCCAGTGTCAGCGCAGAGATGCGACAAGGAGGTTTCTTCTTTGACCCTTCTAGTGTCCGGAGCCTTTCGTCGTCTTCCTCGCGTCCACGCATGTTGTTTGCGACTCTATGTTTGTGATTGGCATTCCATTTAAACAAAAATGAAGTTTCGAAGGAACAATGCTTAGACACAACAATGCTTCACGAGAACAATTTAACGTTAAAGAGACAACACTTGCGCACAAAAAAAGCTTTACTAAAAGCTTTGAAAGGCGGATTAGGCTTGCTCTTAAAATGGAGGCTCCCCTAATTTCGATAATCTTATGAAGCAAAAAAAGTGTCTATGATCACTGTTCTGCACCGCCCCTCTCTACCGCTCTGTCCGTTTCGTACAAATTGGAAGTTCCCGCTATAAAGGGACAGTCTACTGTTGGAGACGAGTATAACAATACGGTCACGTTTTGGTAGATCTTGCCCTATGCTGGCAAAAATCAGGGGAGAACTCGCGGTTATGCACGAACTTATATTTTAAATTTGTAAAGAAAGTCATGCCTTAGTGCACAGCGGCGCCGTGTTATGTTGTATAGTTGCGGCTAATGCTATACGTCGGGAATGAATACAGCAGCCAGAAAGATGTCTTAAAACGCCTGTGTTGGAGGTGTGAGATGTCACTTTGTGATGATAGCTTGCTTGTTTGTACGAAAGCGCATGTTTCGTGGTGAATTCTGTTAACTTCCTGCCAGTTGCAGGACGATTAAATTACTGCGCTTTTTGTCCTGACTACTTAGTGAAACAATGGGTCATATTTATGCGCGTTCATGATGAGAAACGCTATGATCAAATAAATCTTTATTCCTGTCTCTTGCAAACACGAAGCGAATGATACCTTGAGCATATGCTGTGATTATACGTTATTGTGTACTAAAACCGGGAATAGAAAATATTTTTTATAGTTTGAATTTTGTAGATATCATGATGACGTCATACTGCAATGTTATATTATAGATGAGAGAAGAGAATGTTGTATCTCAAATGTCATGGTCTGCTTCCTGTGTAAGATCTCGCTTCCTCAGAGGAGGCACAAAACAGCCTGAGACGAGAGAGATTTATCTTGGATTTCATGATCTGCTCGCTATGTAAGAATTCACCTGCTCAGAAGCTATATATATCTGTGTGTTAGGCACAGAAAAGGCTTTATTGAGGTGAGTTCTTTTATTAAAATCCTTCTGGGTAGACGACTTCTTGCATCAAGTGCTTGCTTGAACGTTTCCTATGACGGCAAGCTAACTTATCGTAATTGTTCATTTTCCCGTAACTTCTTGCTTTTTCTGTGAGCGCATGATTTTATATTTCATTGGGTCGACACAGCCTTAACTGTGTTGATAAAAATGTCTGTCTTCCATGTTTTCCAGAAGGCAGGACTAATTTTACTGGGAAAGTGTAGCGCTATTTGCAGCACTCTTAAGAAATTTATGCATTGCAGGCAGTTAGCTCGTTCTCGAGCGTGTTAAATTTGTCTCGTGGGATTAATTCAGCAACTTCTTGCTGGGCCGCTACTCCAAGACTTGTATGTTGTGATTTTCAAGGCACGAATGATGACCTTTATGAAAAATTTTGCGCCATTGTCTATTTTATGAGTTCGAACTATACCCATAACTGTGCCTTTCGGACAGGAAGACAGATAGGTGAACCTTTTGGTGGCCTAACATCTTGCACACTGTACCTGCACCCGCCGTTTCTTTTTTTATTCTTCCTTCTCGTGTGTCGTTGGTCGCTCTGAACTTCGCGACATTCGAAGATTTTTTCCCACCAAAGATTACGATGCTATGACGTCACAGCTTGATTTAATTATGGCGTTCATGTTTAGTTGTCCACTCATTCTGAAGAGGGCCCTAAATCCGCATCATAAGCCATGGTGCTACAAATATATGGTTGTGTACGCAAGCTATATATAGGCTGCCATCTAGCATCTTCATTTTAGATATCACCAGAATTATTTTGTTGTTATTGTTTTATCATCATCAACATAAGCCTGATTACGCCCACTGCCGGGCAGAGACCTCTCTCATGTCTCTTCATTTACCCCTGTCCTTTGCCAGCTGCGAACACGGTATCCCCGCAAACTTCTTAACCTCATCCAACCATGTAACTTTCTGCCGCCCCCTTCTACACATGCATTCTCTTTTAATCCACTTCGTTACCCATAAGGACTAGTGGTTATCCTGCCTTCGAATTACATGCCGTGCCCAAGCCTATTTATTCCTCTTAATTTCGAGTAAAATGTCATTAACCAACGTTTATTCCCTCACCAACTCTGCCCGCTCCCGGTCTCTTAACGTTGCACCTATCATATTTCTTCCTTAGCTCGCTGCGTTGTCCTTAACTTAAGCTGAACCATTTTCGTTAGCCTCTACGTTCTTGCCCCTTAGGTGAGCACCGGTGAGATACAGCTGTTGTATAGTTTTCTCTTAAGGGATATTGGTCAACTACCATTAATGATCTTAGAGAACGTACCATCGGCACTCCACCCCATTCTTATTCTTCTAGTTTTTTCCCTCTCATGATCTGGATCAGCGGCCCCAATCTGCAGTAAGCGGACATATTCCTTTACCACTTCCAGCACCTCGCTACTAATTGTGAACTGCTTCTGTTTTGCGAGACTGTTGAACATTAATTTGGTTTTTTGCATGTTTGATTTTAAGACGTACCGTTCTGCCTTACCTGTCTAACTCAATGATCATATTTTTCAGCTCATCTACTGGGGGACTTAGCAAGGCAATGTCATCAGCGAATCGTAAATTAGTTACGTATTCTTCACTAACTCTTATCCACAGCTGTTCCAATGCAGACCTCGGAACGCCTCCAATAAAAAGGCGGTGAATAGCATTGGTGAGATCGCATCTCCCTGCCTGCACCTTTCCTTATTGGAATTTTATCACTTACTTTATGAAGGACTATTGTAGCTCTGCAGTCGTTATGGATATCTTCCAGTATTTTTACATAAGACTGTTCACCACCTTGGTTACGCATTGCCTGCATGACAGCTGAGGTTTCCACTAAGTCAAATGCTTTCTCGTAATCAGTGAAGGCTACATATAGGGCTAGTTATATTGTGCGGATTTTTTTATCACCTAATTGATAGTGTGAATATGGTCTATTGTCGAGTATTTTTTACAAAAGCCTGCCTGATCATTTAGGTGATTGAAGTCTAGCGTTGTCCTTATCGTATTTGCGATTACCTAGTAAATATCTTGTAGGCAACGGAGAGCAAGGTGATCGGTGTGTAATTTTTCCTGTCATTGACGTCTCGTTTCTTGTGAATTAAGATAATGTTAGCGTTTCTCCAGGCTTCTGGTACGATGGAGTGTTTGATAAATTACCCTAATGCGCTATAGTTTAGGTTAAAAAACAGCATTACTGTTGAAGTCGCAATTATCATTTCGACTGCACGCCGCCAACGCGTCGCGTTCAGTTTACGGCCTTCAACGTGTCCACAAGCTTGCATAAAGTCACTGTACCGATCATATTTCGTGACTCTGATGTTACGATTCACAGACACTGCCCCCTGTGAAGCAGCGAGAGTACCAAGGGGGAAAATCATTTAAATTATTCTGGTGCATTTCTCAGAGCCCCAGCCAAGTATTCGTTCAGTAAGGAAAGGAGCTTTCGATTGGCGAGCGAAATATTTAGTTGATAATAGCCAGTAGACTGTTGCTTTAATGTTATATGAACCAGTAATTGCAGCGATCATATGATCGAAAAGCACCGTTCATCATCAGCGCACACTTTTTGTCACCAGAAAGCATTCTCATCGCTCAGGCGACGAATCAGTATTTGTTGGCTGCGACGTAATATGGAGCAAATACCGACGAAATTTGTTCCAGAGAAGAACCTCAATGTAACTGTTAATGTCAAACAAATCTAGCCGGCAAGAGGGCATGTGGGAATCTAACGCTTTTCAAGAAAGGCGTAGTATATTCTACATAAATAGTGGTAGAAACACAGGTACTGGCGAATGCCCTTGGCTGTTTACGAGCCCCGTCTCCGCTCGCTGATGTCCTTCGAACCTGGAGTGCGGTTGGCATTTACGCATGCTTTCGCTGTTTGAGGAGCCGCCACACGGAGCTGCTTTTAGCTGTGCAGTGCGTTCGGCTTCCTTCGTTGTTTTTGGTCCGTTACGTGCCGCCGTGTTCAGCCGCTTCTCCTTTTCATGCCGGGAAGGTCACTCTGCGTCACTCGCTGCTTTCTCTCTACGACGCTCTATAGCACTCACCTGCTTTTCGCTGCCATTTGAAACATGTGCTATGCAGAACGAAAGGACGAAGGCTAACGGAGATGAGTTTTCCGAACACGCAGCATGAGAGTTACCAGTTAGAACACGTAGCGCGTAATGCTAGGGCAATGGCAGAGTGTTCAAAGGGTTCGCGTAACAAAGCTGCTCTGTTTCCGCTGGCGCTTCTTTGAATTTTGCTCGGAGCTATAGTGTGGCAAACGTTTTTCTTGTTTGCTGAACACAACTCTGATGTAAATTTTCCTAACGTTTCTTTCGTAATGCTTCTTTCGTAATTTTTAGAGTTTTCAGTAGAAAATGGCCCAATATATGGCGCGCATTGTCTGCTTCTCTGCTTCAGTGATAACCGGACCCACGCCGACGCCAGACCTACCTTACGTGGTTGTTGGGAGCCGAGAAAGAAAGCAGGTTCTCCGAGGGCACCACGCCTTACATTTGGAGACAGAGATACAACCGCGAGATTCGAAGAACATCTCACCCTGATTGATACGCTGCTTGGCAACCCCTTCTAGGGAGCTGCGAATGAAACGAGTGCTTTATTCTGCTTGTACAAGAGTCTTTCTTATTTCCATTATTATGTGGACAGCATCAGAGAGACTCTTCGACTAATAGAGTAAAATATGGCAGACCAAAGTGCGGCAGTGCTGAGGACGTTTTCGTGCTCGTGATCAAGTCTGTGACCGAATTCGCAAAACTGTTCGCAACCTATGAACTTTTCAAAACTTTCTTTGCACTGTAATGCTCAGGTATTGAAAACTTCGAATAAAAGTAGCAAACCCGAAATTTTCGATACGTAACCAAATATGCACGACCCACAAATATGGAAAATATGCTTCCGTTTTGCCAGACTGGGAGCTATTGATGTTCTAATTGGCGTCATTTTCGCCGTTTATTGGTTTTATTTAGAGCGCCAATTCTTCATAAACATCTTCTGTAGCCAGAAAATGTTTTGCAAACGTGTTCTCCAAAAAATGTTTTCCAAGCTGCTAAAGCAGGCCCTTTTTTGGTGCACTAATTTCTCCAGAAAACTACGCGAAGGCAGGCGTGTCAAACAAAATATTTTACGCGCTTCGCTTTTACTCACTCCACTCGTGCCCAGAAATGCTATTACCAACCCTACCGTTGAAATTTAAATACTGTAGTGAATTACAATGAACGCGCCTCAACTATGATGAACGCGCCTCATGTTGCCTTGTTAGCAGACGAAGAAGTTGACGACGAAGTGCCGGCGCGTGGCTCCAGCTCTCTGGCTGTCTAGACTGACTGTGATTTTGCTGCCGTCCGCTCAGCTGTTTGGTGAACTGTATCGCCGCTTTCACTAGTACGCGAACCCCCATTCAATACAATTATCTTTCTTTACAACTAAAAATTGTTTTTATATCATAAGTGGAAAGACCGGAGCATTCGCGCAAAAGTTCTAAAAAAGGCCAGTGGCCGCTCAAGCGTCCTAAGAGACAGAAAGTGACGCAGGGAACATCTTACGGTCAGGACTTAGCCTGACACACGACCTCTGTTGGACCTCCCATTTTATGAACGTAACCATTGAAGCTAACCATGTCTTCATTTATCTGAAACTGCGAAGTTCTCCGCCTGCTGTAAAACTGTCCGCCTATTCAGCTCTTGTCAGACCTAAACTAGTATATGCACGTGCTATCTGAAACTCTGAACAGCTAATTTTAAGGCCACTGAGTCCGTCCAAAGCCGCGCGGTAAGATATGCGAGGTACAGGCGTGCCCTATATCCTCTACCAGCCAGCGGCACGCGCGCGAATGTCACGAGTCGACGCGTGCGAGCCTCCAGAGAGCGGGAGAGGGCACACTCTCTCCCGTTTCTGGATGCCACCGAGACGCCGCTGTGGCGTGCTGGCCGCTCACATAAGGGGAACGTTGGGGAACACAGGCTGAGGGCAGAGCACACCATTGCAATCCTGAACAATTACCTGCGAGGTATGAAACACAGCGATCGCGCGGGAAGACGTCTCTCCCGCCACGGACCGCCGAGAAGTCCGCTTCGCCTGCTCCGGGTCACCACCCTTACCCGTGAGTCGTGGGACGACCGACGACTAAGGTGAACCCCTTGCTTGCTTTTCTGCAAATTGAAGATTCATCTGTGTAGTGCCTTTTCGTTTAAGCGTGATAATAACAAATAAATGGCATCTAACCAGCTCTGCATCTGCCTATTTCGCCCGAACCTTCTGTGGCTGCACCTTGTTGTTCCATGAGTTGGGGGACAAGGGTTGCGTACAAGTGACGGCTGTGTGTGGTTGGTTCGTAGACGCGCGTTCCACACCGGCTGCGGCACAGTGTGGCCCCCCAAAAATTTATGTGTTGAGATTACTCGTATCATACAAGCACTGCTGCGTTTAAACCAAACCTAACTACCGCCAGTTCTGAATCCTTCTGAAAAAGAACCACACATTCTTTTTCACAAGTTCTATTATTCAGTTTTGGATAATTCCGCTATCACCTCGGCACGTCCCCTTTTATTTTGATGTGAAATATCCGAAAGCCGTCCCTCCTACTCGAGCTTCCACGCCTGCGCATCTCGGATTGTACTTCGCCCAGACATCACTGGGTCAGAGTAGTCTGCCCACCTTAATTATGATCCATCCTTCCTCTGAAGGCTTCAAAGCATTCATCGAAGAGCTAATTGAATTGCATGTATGCCTACCCCTAATGTAATTCCCCTGCATGGCATTTAAGGCACTAATAAATGAATAAGTGTAAATACAGATGTAACAAATTACCGAGTTTACTCGCACAATCAACACACTTTTTGTCCCGCAGATATCCGAAAATCTTGGAGGTGGAGTATTCTGAAAAAAAAAAAAAATTGAAGCCGTAAAAAATGGTGCAAATCTGTTGCTCGTAGCAGAAATATTTATTCCGGTACGACTCCGATTTTAATTAAAACGAAAAGTGCTCTCTAAAGCGGTTGCTGAGCTCTGCACGATGTATAATGCATTCTAACGAAAGCACCACTAGAGTTCACTCATGCAGAGTTCACGCCATTCAACGCCACAGCTAACCGCAACAAGCTGCGACAATCATTTTTGTGGCACATCAATCGGAGAAAGCTTTTGTGACCAGCCGTGGTTTAGACTTGTTCTCGGATTCCTCGCGAAACATTCCTTCTGGCTGTCCTTACTTCACTGTGAGGTTTAGCAGTCTAAACTGTCGATAGACAGCGCTTTCGGGTACTGCGTAGTTTCGTCGGCTATCAAAAGAAACACTGCTAGCATTACGTGAGGGAAAATTAAATTGTACTTTTTCACAGCGTGACTGCAGGTTTAATTCCTTATGCGAGTGCGCTCATTACGCAAGCAATAACCTTAAATGCATAAAACATGAGCAAAAATAAATAGTACGTTCAGTATTCATTGCTGCTATTATTCGGTGATGATTATACTTAACTATGCTGCAAGTTTAATGAGGGATTTTATTAGCGTAGATATTGCAATTCGCAGAAAAGCAAAACCCCTGCTATTTGCGACGACACAAATTTCGGAGTATAAAATACGACAAACGCAAAAGGCAGCGGAATATGAAACAAACATAAAAAGACAACTTCAAGCGAGAACATGTAAAAAATTATGTACCGGATCTTCTACAGACAAAAGAAAAGCCATGAAAATTTTCTCGTGCAACATTAAAAAATTAAGCCAAGCCGCTATAAAATGGCTGTGGCATCTCATGACTGCTTGCGTTTGATACACGTTGAGTTTTAATTGTTCGTTAATAATATTATTGGTATTAATAGCATTAGGAAGCTTTTCCAGCATTCTCGTCTGCTGACATAACCTCTGTGGATTGCTTTTAGGTGATGCTTCTAATGTGAGCTATTACCAAAGCAATGCCGTCATGAGTCAATCGGCGCATTTATTCTCTGGCGTGAGGATATATGTTTTTAATTTATACGATTTCGTCTAAACTGTTTTCTTCAAGCACTTTCAATATTCTCGAGCTTTATTGCTATCGGAGCAGTGTTTTTTTTTAACCGTATTTGATAACCTTTTTTTAGTTCTTAATACATATAGCCGCTTCGCGACGATTAGCTCATGCACTTGAGAGGCTATTCCATCAGCTACGTGGAGTGGTACAGTTCGACGTTTATGACCCAGTCGAGACATTCAGAGATGCTACCTTCAGATAACCAATCTCTCTACTTGTCTAGTTCGAGTTGCCCTGCGGTGTCCAATTTGGTTTTTGCGCTTGTTTTCAGCTCGTTACGTATAAATGCTCCTTTCCTCGTTCGGTGACGTATACCTTCGGTCAAGGCCGCCGAGGCCGGTAAGTTGGAACGTCTCCAGCGGGAGCTTTTTTCTTCTTTTTTATTCGATATCCGCACCTACAATTCATTCAGCGCTTTGTAGAAGCTCCTTAAGCGCACATAAAACATGGGTACTTCTTTAAACTTCGAAAAATGAACAGTTTTGAAAGAAATAAAGGCATATTCGTAGCATCGTTTCTAGTGTACGCAGGCTACCCTCTCTCCTTTTTGCACTGGACATTGTTTAAGGCTCCATTAAGTCATCTCATTATTGTTCGAGGCCACCTGAATGTGACAATGGCACACAATACATTCGGACTTATCTTAGGTGCTGTCAACATGCTCAACATGCTTCAAGGATTACGTGTCATTTATAGCTGAAATCTTGTGAACCTCATTTAGGAATCTTCTGCCGAATCCATCAGTTTAGGCGCGTGTACTGTTAGCGCAATAATTGCTGGCACAACATGTTATTGTTCGTGTTCTTAGTATAGCAATACAGTAAACTAGGCGCCATGGGTTCCCCATATACCATTTTTTTTTGTGCTGTGACCGTAGCAGTATGTCGAAAATTGAGTTTGGCTCTCTCTCACATCACTCGTTCTCCAGAAATCTATAATGTTTCTCTTTCTCGAACTATGGACATCACATGCTGTATAATACACTTCCGAGGCTACTGAATTCATACCTCGCGCAACGCATAAACATCTTTAATCTCTCACTAACCGACTTTAAGAAACTTATAAGCTCTTGCGCTCAACATACACATTTTCATTGGATTATTTATTTCCCTATTGAGCAATTTCTGCAAAAGGTTTCTCTATGTATACGTTGTTTGTTACACATGGTTGTGGAACACCCAAAAAATCATATACCAATGTCTTCCAATGTGTGTGGGATCAATGGTTGTTTAATTTATTAAGTTTGTGTTAAATTTATCAGGTTGTTTAACTTATTAAGCTGACTCATTTTATCTGTTAACAGTGTATAAGAAACTGTGCATGTGTTTCCTCTGCTGCTGCCATTGCACTGGGACTCGGGGCCTTTCAAGCTGCTTTATGCAGTTTTGCTTCAATTTCCAACATTTTCTTTAAATGTAAAAGTAAAATCAACCAATAAAATCAATAAATGGTCAATACAATGAGGATCCATTCGGGAGATATTCATGCAATCGCCAAGAGTAAGACGTAAGGCTACATGGCGTCTGTATGCGTTCTCCATCCAAGAAGTTTAGGTACCTCCAGCTTTTATTGCCACGAAAGCTCTTCATGTTAACCTAAATCTAGGCACCCTTTGTGTCACAGGTGCATTGCGCGATGGGAGTGAACTGGTGCAGCAGGTATGCATGTTGTGGTGATAAGGCGAGCTCTTCAGTGCCAAACGCCTACGAGTGGAATGGTTCGGAAAACGAATACTTCAGAAAATGTTCGCGATTAGAAACAAACAATACCGACAAGTCTAGCGCTTCGTAATTGCCTGCAACAATTTTATGGATGTAGAAAATGGCTCCTTGAAGCTTTTGTCGCTTCAGATATTTGGTGAGGTTATACCGTAGATGTTATGGTAAGTTGCTTCTGAAGTATTTCAACCGAGCGATACGGCTGCGGATTTGGTTGTGTTCAGTGTAGATGTCTTAATGACAAGCACAAAAGATCTGACACTGGTAAATGACGTTCAAGAAAAAAGGCAGTGCTTTAACACTAGACGTTCCGTATTTTTAACAATAGTATGTATTTCTTTATTAACTTTACACCAACCCGTGCATCAGAGGTTAGTATGGTTTGTTATAGTTTATGAGGGTTTAACGTCCCAAAGCGATTCATGCTATGAGGGACGCCTTAGTAACGGGCTCCGGAAATTTCGACCACCTGGGGTTCTTTAACGTTCGCTGATATTGCCCACTACACGGGCCTCTAGAATTTCGCTTCCGTCGAAATTCGACCACCGCGGCGGGGATCGAACTCGCGTCTTTTGGGTCAGCAGCCGAGCGCCATAACCACTGAGCCACCGCAGCGGCCTCCGTGCAAGAGAGGTTAAAGAAGCTCTTTATACGAGCTCTGTAGCTGCTACATTGCAATGATGCCCAAAAAAAGACCCTAAACGCTTTACCTAAACGCTAATCACAACATACCAAATATACGTTTTGAACGCGTTTTCGCATGGAGTTTCAATATAGCTCTTAATGCCGATAGGTTCTCAGTAACCAGCGCTTTCTAGTAAAAGTTTAGGGGAGTAGTGTAAGAAAGCTGTCAGAACATTAAGCGGGTGCAGATGTATTAGTCCTCCTGTCTCATTTCATGAGAACTGTTTGAGGAAGATGAGAAGAAAACTGTTACGTGAGCATTGTCTCACTCCTTACTAGCAGTTTTAAACGCTTGTCCTTGGTTAATACCTTGATTATTTGTGTCTGGTCGCGAATATGCGGCTGTAGGCAGTAGGCATCCGCGGTACTTTGTTGAGGAAGAAACGAAACCCATGCCTATGCAGACGTTCCTCCTTATGCTCTTAGAGATTATTAGTACACAAACAATTGCTAGACCATTATGGTAAAGTAAACTTACTTAGTCTAGAACGCCAGTGTTGCCCGAAAAACACACCTGTAAAGGGTAGGGAAGAGGGAAGCCTCATTGCTGTAACCATTGGCCATCTTGTGGAAAAAAAAAGGTACAAAACATCGGACACTACCATAACACTTTATTCTTTCAACCAGTCCTTCCATTTTCCCCTTCACACACTTGCGTTCTTCGAGAGCAAAGGCCTTTAAAAGTCACACCAAGTGATGGCACAATGGTCCAGACAATTCCCATTCTTGTTTCCAAACCTCGGTCAGCTGACTCAGTTTTCCTCTCTCCTTTCCGTTCAAGTTCATGCTTGAAAGGCTATCCTTTATACCATCTTTTCCCCATGAGTTACTGCATGAGGGACCACAATTATAACTAAGGAAAGATTTAGTCGTCTAATGTGGCTACCAACAGCAATGACGAGAAAGACCGCGACAAAAGGCAACAGAAGGCTTAATTTCTGTGCAGTTAGCAAAACGAATGCGTGAAGTAGAGATCAGAAGAAGAAGCCATATAAAATCCCATTTCAAAGCAACAGGCCAAAAAAAAAAAAAACTGCCGTAAGGTCTCAAAATACTTGTGTTTGCTAGAAATGAAAAATACACGCCTCAGTGTAATCAAAAGCGACTACTTCTACGATTTAATCGGGAATAATCGTGGGTCTTCAACACAACTCGGAGAAGTTGCGTAAACTGAAGCAAATATTTCGCGCCACGAATTCGTGACATGTCAATCCGTAAAGCTTCCAAGGCACTGGCAAACCTTTGAATAACTTTTGCAAATGAAGTCCATAGCCATTGTTGCAGCATTGATGAATTTCTTGCTTCATTGTTTTTGAAAGCCTATAAAGTATGCTCTGACAATGGCAGGTGTGTCGCGGCAATCATAAAGACGCACTTATCTTTATGGCGCTTTCAAATGCTGTACGATTTCTAGGCGTTTCGCATCATGATGTGGTCTTGCCGAAATCCCTTTTCTTATTTGGTGCTTTTTTTCAGGGGGTCTGCAATAATTTACTGAAAGTGAGAGGCCTACGTCAGCCGGAAAATCCTGGCACTCAGAAAACGGAACTGGCAGAGTGAAACTCACCGGTAACTTCGTATGCAAATGAAGGAAGGAAAAACCTCTACGTTGCGTCCGGGATAGAGTACTAGATAAACCGGGTGCTAAGCAGATGACGACAACCTGGGATTGTTCGCGCACTGTGAAAGCTGCAGAAAGCGATAAGAGCGCAGAGAGACTTCAAGGTTGTCTCTGTAATTCGCTGAGCTGTTGTGAACACAGAACAGCTGAGAGATCTGGAACGGCTGTGCTTAGAAGACGGCAAGAGCAAAGGTTGGTCGATATATATCAATGAGTGTTGATACGTTTCGTCGTAGCCGGGGAAGAGGGCGCTTGGAGATTGCTTCATGCCAAAACAATGGTAAGCTAGGAAAGGCAACCGACTGTAGATAAGAAATGACGAAGGAACATAGCAAACCTGATTTTTGAAGAATGGCGTCCATGGCCCTTCAAAAAGACAGCATTTTAGGATATGAAACGATTTGCTGCAAATGCTACCCACCAGCGTCACGGGCTCTTATGCCAGAGAAAAAGTGACTTTGCAAGTGGAGCGGACGTCAACAAGACCAGAACACCTCGTTCGTAACGAACGCGACCTAGTAGAGAGAAGAAAGCAGGAGCTAGATACGGATACGCATTGCCGAGTGGACGACAATGGCGGCGCCCACATTCACAGTAGTGGACTACGTGGTGCTGACCGCGTTTCTAGTTTTGTCGGCTGGCATCGGTATTTTCATCGCTTGGCGCGATCGCCTAAGGCAATCGAACAAGCAGTTCCTGACAGCAAATAAGGAACTTGGCTGGCTCCCAGTTGCTATGTCTATGATGGCCAGTTTTCTGTCCACCGCTGCCGTCCTCGGACTGCCCTCGGAAGTGTTCGTGCGTGGTTCTACGTTGTGGTCCGGGGCCATATCTACCACCCTGGCCATTCTCATGGCTGCTTTCATTTTTATGCCCATGTACTACAAAATGGAAATCAGGAGCATTAACGAGGTATTTATCTTTTTTTTCCTTCTCTTGTTCAGTAGTGACATGATATTTCCCTTTACAGCTTACTGCTAACTCCTGAACAGTATACCCCTACTCCCTTAAAGGACATCATTGAAAGGATGTTATTTTTGTTTTTTCTTCTGAAAACGTATAAAGACGACGTTGAACAGCTAGCTCCAATAGGGAAGGAAACTCAGTGTGAGCATTGAAGAAATGATTACTCCATACATAAGAGAGCAAAGCCCACTTGGTCCTGTTTAATAAGTAATTACCATCTGGGCATATAACAATCAAGAAAGATTTTCACACCTATTGCAAAAAGAAGAGAATTCGCTGTTTCGTGTAAAATGACTTTTCTGTTTTTTAATGAGAATCACCTATACATCCAGCCTACGTGAGACGAAAGCCCCAATATGTATGTCAGCCCTGTTCACGATTTCTGTTCAGCCTCTTCAGAAACAAAATATGGAAAGGTGTGCACTGCTGCCAGCATGCTTGTCTGCATTACTATGCGTACCTGATATAAATTACTTTCAGGTGCCCCAGTTACGGTGCCCAAAATTGTAGAGCGGAAAGGTACCAAACTTGTCCACATTTTTAAAAGGTCAATATATATCCCAAATTAGTTCATGCTAGAGGCCTCCCATCTGTACAACGTTTCTTGGGCACATCTTCTTTTTCGATGTTTAATATTATCAGTGGGCCAAGGGTGGCTGACTGCACGCACTAGCTTGAATAAATAACTTAGTCAGCCTGCGATATCCGAGATAGCTTTGGCAACATTTTCCACGAAAACCCTTTTAGAAAATACAAGTCCTTTTTGCCTTCACACCTTGTACAGGCTTCGTAGGAGGCTTACAACGTTCTTACTAGATCCTTAACAAGGCACTCACTTTGATTGAAACGACTGTTGCTATGTAATCTTAATTTAGACTTCGGCCAAGTTTTTTTTTGGTGAAGCTTCACCGGACGCACCCTTCCGACCGACACGAGTTTGGTATGCTTTATCACTTTCAACCGAGTGTCAACAGCGTACAGGATGTTTAATAGCCGTAACATTCACTAAAGAACCCACTGCGCATACAATAATTAAGGTCCTTGTCAAAACTAATAGTGCACAGAAACATATCACCGCAGGAAACGTAGTTCCAGCTGATGAAAAATGCTATAGGCTTGTATTATTGCACTGATAAAAAGTAAAACAAGTACCACTGCGTATAAAATGACTAAATACTCGTTTCAGTACTTGGAGAAGAGGTTCATGTCCAAGGCTGTAAGAAACATTGGATCCATCCTGTACATTGCGCAAACCGTAAGTGCCGGTTTGTTTCGCACCGTTTATTTATAGCGCCTCACGAAACAAGACACGCTGAGTGCTATCCAGCTGGCTGAGACTTTCTGTGAGCTACAGTAAAGAGAACACGCAACCGTCGGCAGCTTTCTAATTACAATGTGAAGCACATAAAAATGTAAAGAAGTTGTGATGGTATACACTCTTTCCAGCTGTGAAGCAAGCAGTAATAAAATTCAGCACCAGGCATACTGGAATATTGTTCTGAAAAACGGCTTGTTTTCATCTTTTCCAAATATTTTAGCCTATATAAATAAACCTCAGAAATGTAGCTTTTGCGATTACAATAAATATATCTGATGTTGATCAAGAAAATAATTTTGGGCGACCGAGCTAAGACAACCCCTGAAATAAAGTCAAAGTGCCGTTTGTAATCCCAGATGCGCATTCACAGACTGGTAAGAAAGATTCTGTGCAAAATATCTGAGTCTACTGCGCCTAATTTTAGGCCCTGTAGCGTGAATTCTCAACATGATGACGTCAAAACTGCGCTCACTGCGGCAAAAGTTTGCTTCTATCCATTCAAGACTTCATTTAAGGCTCTACGGTCACTACCAAAAATAGGGTTCAAGATCCAGTAGCAAAGTTATATGCGAATATATCAAAAGCACGGTGTGCAAAATGAGTTCATGGTAAGCAGGCACATTGAAAGTTACGTATTCCATTAATGAGCCTTCTGTCTCCAGCGAATTATGAAATTTTACATAAAACTGGTTAATGCTGGTTCAATTTTCTTATACTTGTTTCTACAAAATAAGAGGTATCTGAGGACCCACAGATGGCATGAAAATAGCACCAAAGTGGGAAGGAACATAAGAAACATTCGCCAACTAAGGTAAAAAATTGTCCGCCTTTATTTCTTGAACACGAATATGTGTTCCACCTTCTTGTGTCCTTTAGAACACTCCTTTTTGCGCAGCATAAGGTTTTTGTGTGTTCTCTTTTGATTCCGTAAAGCTTAGTAAATCACGGTTACACCTGTGAATTTTAGCGGCTGTGGAATTGCCTCCCTTACTGAAAGATAGGCCGACTTTGAGCTGGCTGTAGAAGGCGAATGGCCTGCTGCCCTAAAAGAGCAAAAGATTTCAGTCGGCAAGTGTACGGTATCTGTAACCTTTCTTCTAAGTTAAAATATTGAGAGAAAAACATGCGCAACCATAGCACGTCTGCACTGTGCTGGATGTCGTCCTGATCGCACTGCAAGGCTCATACTGCGACAGGAATTCCCGGCTTGAACAGCGCATTCTGAGCTTTGAACAATTGTGGAGCTAGATAAATGTGTCATTGAGATACATAGGCAGGCAGCCAGCAAAATATAGGACGAGTTCGCAGCATTTGTCGGTCTACATAAGCCTTCAGTATCATTAAGGGTAGTGCTAAGGGAACGAAATAAGGAAGTACCATCCGTTGGGTTTTGTTCTCAGCCCATCTGACGAGCGCATTACAGGTACCAGAAGGGCTGAGCTGTTTAGCGAATGGATTTGCGTAGAGACAGTATCAAAATATGTTAAAAATCAGTAGTAACCTAAAGACGCTAAAATAATGAAGTAGCATGAAGTAGCGGTCCTGCTCCACAAAACATTTCAGCCGTTAAATTAGGTCTCAGAGGTGATAAGCACGACTTTCGGTGCGCAAAGGTAGCAGTGCAATAAAGAAATTTTAGCTTGATTTGGTCACGTTTTCGAGATATGGTATGGTACGCAGCCCATTCAGTATCTTTACTCATTAAAAATATGACGGTGCGTGTTTGTCATGGAAGACAACTGTGTATTTAAGTTTCAGCATACCTCGCTCTGTTTCCTTTTTAAAAATGTGAACGCTTCTCAATACGACGAGACTACCCACGCTACTTTTTCGAACACTTGACAGATATCTTGTCGTCATTTCTTTCTGCTGTACCAAATAGCGCAATCTCTAAGGTAGAATAGATATCGTCATCACCATCATCAGCATAACTACGCCCACTGCAGGGCAAAGGCTTCAACCATGTCTCTCCAATTAACCCTGTCCTTTGCCAGTTGCAGCTACCGCATCCCCGCAAACTTCTTGATCTCATCCGCCCACCTAACTTTCTGCCGCCTCCTGCTATGTTTGCCTTCTCTTGGCAAACGTGCTGATCACTAAATGCACTCGTCCTTATGTTACTCAGAAGCTCACCGTACGAAAAAAAAAGATAAAAATGTTATAATCTCAGAGCCTTATTGTGCTCAAAAACCTAACAGCAATAAGTGTGCTGTCCACATACTGACGTTGCCGTCGCCCTTTACCGTCACGGGAGCACGTTTTCAGTGGCTATGCCCAGCCGAATATTCTGGAAGAAAAGGGCGCATTGTTCAGGGTGTCCATTCCCTGACACAGAGAGATAGAACTGTACTGCCAGCAACAGGTTTGTGAAGGCTACAGTTTCTCGTTACGACATACTGCGATAGTTGTACAGGAATATGATTATAAAACACTCTTGAAACTTGGAAAAAAAAACCCACCTAGGCGCAAATGATTTCACGACACAAAAAGTGACGGGGAGACAACGGACAGGCGCCAACTTCCAACTATTTCTTGCTCGAAAAAAAAAAAACAGATACATTTATAGTCTCAGGCAACGCCCACATTTACACACCACGTGCCTTATCGCCTAGCACGAACATTATTGCTCAGAAATTCGTACTCCGCCGCATACAACTTAACTGACGTGTCACTCACGCACAAGGCTGCCTTTTTCTTTATGTGAAAGGCTTCCAATAAAAGCCTCGCCTGCTTGAACTTGCTTTTGCCCAGAATCCTCGCCTTTTCCAGTCGAGGTGCACACTTGCACACGTTAACGTGGCTCACCAAAGTGGCGTATTTATCTTTATTATTCACTACCTTTTTGTCATGTTTCCCAAGGCGTTTGTTGATGCACCTCCCCGTTTGCCCTATACACCATTTTACGAGGAGCGGGCAGGAGATGGAGAAATACTCTCAAACACGTGCGCTGCGCGACACCCCACTGTTGCCGTCCTCCCCTGGGCTGATAATCCGGCGCGCGGAGCAACGTCCGCGGCTGCTTAGCTACCGGTCAAGCGCGTGTTTGCGTCTGTACAACAAAAGCAGCAATGTTGTATGAAACACCAACGTCTTCTAGACATATTGTTTTATTGTCCGTTGCGGAAATAGTCGACGAAAGTAGAAAAAAACAAACGCCGCCAGTATGTACGCGCACTATGTTATGCGAAGGTCTCAGCACGTCTGCGGTGTCCATTTCTTCACCGCTTTTCCGCCGGTGCCGAGTTGCATTGGCAGTGGACGTAGTTGGTGAACAAAAAATACTTGCGCCAACAAAAAGCTCAAACGTTAGCGCATTTTGTGAACGAAATGCAGACAGAAACAAACCCACTGCCTGTGCCTAATATCCGGCGCGGAACGAAGCGCAGCGCGTGGGTTACTAAACTATACTCTGTGCATAATTTTAGGAGATCAAGTATTTGGACGGTCTTGGCAGAGCTCTTTTAATTCAGCAGTACACTATGTGAGTACTTCACAAATTTGGCCACAACTTCGTTTCGCCGCCCCACATGATCGTCAATATCGGGAGGGTGTGGGGATCGCCACCTGAAAAAAAGAAAAACATATCGTTAGTGCAAAAATACTAATTTAATTTGAACAGCATAGCATGAATAGAAGCGGCGACATGAACTTTTACCCAACTGCAAAGTGAGGAAAAGTGCAGCCATGGCAACGTAAGATGAAAAAAAAATACACGGCATGCACAGGACGGTAAACGCTGCCATGCATTGGAATAAATTATTCGACTGAAATCGCATCGAATGCACTGTAAAAAAAAAGCCACACTATGCATAACCGTGCCAGAGATACAACAAACGCAGCGACTTGAGCAGTGCCCCGACCTAATTGAGATTGGAATTCTCAACACAGGTGCGGCGATTCTGCCTGTCAGTAAGTGGTAATAGCGTTCCATTAGCGTACCAACCTATTTGATCGTGTAATTGCACATTTTCTGGTATTTGTGCACCAGTGAGTACTGGCGGGAGCGGAGAAGGCGAATTGCTATCAGTCAACTGGCTTCTATCGCTCGTAGTACGAACAGCCCTACGCAAGCGGCAGGAGGGGCCGAATTTCAATTTCATCGCGCGTATCTCCGCAAACAACCATTCTAAACATCAGAAGTGGATTCGTTTCAACTCGCTGTTTCCAAAATGCTCAGTTTGTAACGGGGTACTCTGTCGCAAGATCAGCATCTAAACTGTCACACTTGCCACGTCCAAGCAGGCAGCGAAAGCGTTCACGAAAAAATAGATATTCACTGCTCTCCGCGATCTTGTGTTTCAACACATTTTGCTTTCGTTTTTCTGACATGCAACACCGTGCCGCATTTGCCCTACAGGCAACCGGCGACAAAAACTACACTCGTGAACTGCGAGCATGGCACTCACCGATGCTGATCGTTCGCTGCGTCGAGAAATGGTCGCTTGCTCCCAGTTGGTTATTGCAGGAGCTAATGGCATAGCACACGCGAGGATGGACACGAGGCGAACCCCCACCCAAAATTTCTAGGCTTGGCAGGAATAAAACGGGCGAATGACACTTTCAGAGATCGCACGCTGCTTCTGCCGCAGCCCACGGGCTGCAAGTTATCAGTCCAAGATGGCGTCGGCGGTAGGCGGCGCTCGAGTAAAACAAACATGGCGGCGCCCAGGTATCGAAACTAAAATCATGCACAGGTCAGGGGTATCTCGTACACCACTCCTTCCATGCAGCGTATGAAGGTGCGCTGATGTTTTATGCTGCACCCAGGGCGCTCAGTGCCACAAATCCGGAGTATAAGTTTGCTCAACTTGTTTGGGGCTGAAAAAACGAGCGGTACCTTGTGCCTGTTAGCCACGTTCTTCAAATTGTGTGACACTTTGTGCACATGAGGCATGACTTACGGTTTTACCGCAGGGCCCCTTTCTTCAAGATTCTTTGGACAGGTGCAGCGTTTTGTTTTTTGGAGGAGGGTTTCAGCGACAGCAGTCAACACTACCGAGGGGAAGCCAGCAGCCAAAAGGCGTCCAATCTGATTTCTTAGGCTATCGTGCATTTGGTGCGGACAGGACTTTCAAGATGAAAAACCAACTAGCCCGTCAACATACCTTACTGAGCTATAAAACACTCGTTATACAATAGATTCAAGCCTGTTCACAGAGAGAGGCCGAATTCGTCGCGGCTAGAAACGAGTGCGGTTAGCACAATCGTCAGGCTTTGCTTTGCCGTGAAAGAAAAAAAGAACAATAAATAAATGTCTTCTATTTCCAGTGACCTTGCCTCCTGTAGTATCAGATGTGTACAATGAGTTATGAGTGCAAGCGTGTGGATTGCTCAGTGAGGAAAAACACTTTCAGCATAAAAGTTGTCTCGGTGCGACCCCAGTGCTGAAGTTCTTTTAGTACACATTCCGCAGAACAGTTGAAGGTATTGCATTTCCTCGGTGGTTTCGTGGCGAGAGAATTTTCGTTAAAACTACTTTTCTTTCTCACTTTGTGCAGTATGACGGTTAGAATACCACGAGCAAGTTACTAGGGCTAACCTTGCACTTTCCGGCAGCGCCATTCCTGTGTCGTTTTCTTGTGAAAACACAACGAAGGCTTATCGAAAAGACTACAAGAATATGGATACTTCACGTTATGAACAGATCAGATACCAAGTTCGCCGACACCCAGAACAAACGTGCGCTCCAACGGCCGAAGTTAATCTTCTTATTTGGTGTTCCAGCTGTTTTACTTAGGCGTTGTGCTGTACGGCCCATCACTCGCTCTTGGATCAGGTAAGATGTTCCCGGCACTACCGCAAGTATCTTCATTTTGTTTTAGAGCGCAGCTCTGGCGCCCGTTTCTGCGTTTCGCGGCATCGTCGTCGCCGTTGTCTGTTGTAACCAGTAGTGGACACCTTAGTCGCACCTTAAGCTGAGAAACCAATGGAGCGAGAGCTTGGAAAGCAGAGGGCAAAATGGGTAATTGGTTTTTGAGGAAAGGAAATGGTGACCTATCTGTCTTACACATCTCGTTGGACACCTGAACCAGAGAAAAGGCGCATAACTGCCCTCTTGGAAAAGTGGACACCTCAATCGTGCGTTATGCTACGTGGCGGTAGTGAGAGATGTGCGCTGTATGCGTTGGCATTGACAACGTTGTGCCAGAATCGAGACGCTGAAGCCATAGGCCGTCGGCGTTTATTGTGTGCATTGGCTTTGGGGTCAAGAACATTTCACTCTCCGATAATTTTTAATTAAAGGAAGTTCGCGCAACTGGCTCCCTGTGTCAGTGGACGCCTGAATCGCGCTTATAGGTACGTGGGGTGATGAGAGAGAGATGTGGGCTAGCCGTATGCGTTAGCTGTGACAACGGTGAGCGAACTCTCGCGATCAACCATTAACTGCCACCTGCCAGGGTGGCAGGGTGAGTGGGGACTTCAATGTAGATTTAAAAACAAACAGGAATTTCATACCACTCATGTAGGAGAACATCCCGTTCCTCTTGCTCGTAACGCCTCCCACGGCTGTGACAACCTCGCAAAGTACTTGCATAGACCTCTTCTCTGAGAATCAGGCATTGGCGCAGCAAGCCGAGCATATATTTATCTATTTCTCCGACCACAAAGCTTCCTTCATGACAATAACTGTTAGCGGAGTGTTTCTTGATGAAGGAATATGTCTGAAAAATAACAAGTTGTCTGTAATTGTATACACATGTCTTGCTCGAATTCTTTGCCTCAATCTATCGAAAAGCTGGAACAGGTGATGTTCTGCGCTCAAATTTCGCATTCGGAAATAACGTAATCGTCGGCATTTTTTTTTAATTTTTCTTGCGGCAGTCCTTCATGTCGCCGCACCAAATAACAAAAATAGCTGAGATGAAATAAACGTATTGAAGGAACTGTCTCAGCGTAACAGATATATGCTGTTAACTTCTTAAATATTCAGAAGTTAACGGCAAAGGTTTCCTTCAAGCAATGAACAACTTAACAGAACCAACTTATTGTAACCGCCAATGTAAACACGTTCGCAAAAAGTGCACAGGACAGCCCTGGACTAACAACTGATGTTTTATTGATGGCAGACCCAGGTAATCAAACAATTCCTGTGTATTGCTTAACCCATGTCAGCGAGTTCATATACCTGGGCGTTATATTTTCGCATAACTTAAAATGGAATGCTCACATAAATAACATATCTGGCAAAGCACTTCGCAAACTTGGCTATCTGAAACGAACGTTAAAAAATGCCACGAAGGAATGTAAATTAACTGCTTACAAATCACTAGTTGGACCCATCCTGGAGTACGCCTCAATGGTCTGGTCCCCTCATTACGCGCGCGACATTGACCGCTTAGAATCAGTTCAAAAGAAAGCAATACGATTCATCTTCGGCCGCTACGATCGCAAGTTTTCACCTTCTTCCCATATGCACAGCTTATCTTTACAAACTTTAGAACATAGGCGCACACGGGAACGCATCATTATGCTGCACAAGATCGTTCACACGTCATCTGGCATTCAGGCACCCTTCACATTTGTGTCCTCAAGCACACGTGCAACCCGACGGAACCACCCATTAAACATTGTTCCCTTCAAACCACATATAGATTGTTTTAAATGTTCTTTTTTCCCTCTAACTGTTGAAATTTGGAATGGATTGGACGGCTCATTTCGTTTACTGCCAATTGAAGAGTTTGTTGTTCAGTTGCTTGACAATTTGACCTGTTGATCTGTTTTTAATACTTCTGTATTATCTATCTCTATGCTACCCATGTTATTTGTTTTTACTAATGTATTTACCCACTCCTGCTATGTCTCTCCTCAGAGACAGCAGTATTTGTAAATAAAAAAAATAATAATTTGTGCCCAAAACACCCACGTGGAACGTAACTTAAACACGCTTACCCTGCAGCCTATGTGTAGGCGAAAAACTTTCCCTCATTGCGATTCACGCAAACCCTTTTCCAGTGGCCTAAATTCTTTATTCGCAAGGTGTAGAAACGATGCATTGACTCACGTGTCACCTCTTTGTAGCCTAATGTGAAAGACTTCCAGTATCTCTCTTCGATCAATGTTTTTTCTCCTTTTCCTAGTATGCGAATCTTGACGAAAGCCGGCATGCAGTTCCTACATTGTCTACATTGACACAGAAGCTTATTCATTCCTGCAACAATACTGAGAGAAATATATTCGCGTAACCAGCAATTCAAAATTCTAACATTTCTTGAACAAAAAATCTCTCAAAATTTTATATCTTTGTCATTTTCTGGCATATACAGGTTTTGTTTCGGTCTGATTAGGAAGTGGTACCTTTTCAATACACGCCAAGTTGTGTTTGTTCGCAGTGTTTCTTCACTGCATGTGAACTAAAAGCTGTGCAACAGAGGGAAATTTACCTATTCAACGTAACCAAGTTTCCTCCAAAAATGGCATTTCAAAAATGCCCGTTGAAACTCCCTTACCAGAAAATAGCGTACTTCCTCATTCTTACTGAAATTTATTCAGTTGCCCAAACTCATGGAAGTGAACAAAAAATATTCCCGAGGGTATTACCTCTCCGTACCTTTTTTAACGCTATCTCGTGTTTGTAATGATTGAGTCTGACCGTTTTGTACGATGCGACATATTTCTAGCTCCAGTTTCCTTTGTTCCCTGCGCTACGTTTTCTACTTTTTACAGTGACTGGTTTTCCGGTGTGGTCATCTATACTCCTTAACGGGATCGTTTGCACATTCTACACCTCAATAGTAAGTCTATACTGAGTCCTAGCGCACGTCTAAACGATAGTGCTTGTACCCCAAGCACTGACTCCATTCAACTTCTATGGCTGAATGCTCCGGAAAAACGTGGTTTCGATTCCACCTCAGTGCTAAAA